>NW_025863160.1:358544-362169 GCF_002878395.1 Capsicum annuum
CAGGAAATACTTTGGCCCATACAAGGTGCTCAAGCGAATTGGGCTGGTGGCATATAAACTCCAGCTGCCCGAGGAGGCTCGCATTCATCCTTTCATATTTCGTTGCTCAAACACTGTAGAGGACAACCCGATCAACAAATTACTCCATTGAAGCTCCAAGATTCAACTACTCAGAACCTTGAGGACAAGGTTCTCCTTTCAGGAGGGAGTAATGTTATGAACCCAACCAGTGAACCGACATCAGACAACGAAGTAAATGTGCTGGTCGTTCAAACTGAAGAAATTGGGCCTGAGAAGCAGCCACGTAGGAGCAATAGGCAGAAACATGTCAATAGGCTTTTGAAGGATTATATATGGCAACCGGGATGAGGCACGTGTTTATTATGCAGTATCAAGGATAGAAGTAGGACATGATCGTATTATGTTGGAGAGTATTCTCGTGTCCTCACCTCTCTTTCTCTCTATAACCTTTCTCATCTTTACCCTCTTCTTCTAGCAGTAGTAACGATATCAGTTAGTATCGTTCATCTTTGCTTTCGTTTCAATAAAATTCACCTGTGCTACTTATTATTGAAAGTTCAGGTTACAACATATTCAAAGTTGCATCGTTTAGGATCATAGATTTCAAGCTCCCCTCCTACTCGAAAGACAATTTCACCATTTCTTGTGCAGTTCAGGGATTACGGTTAATGGTGTTGTGTATTGGTCCTTGAGTTCTTCAGGAATTAGTCAATTAGTTGATAGTGATTCTATGATTATATACTTTGACTACATGACACTGAGGGAGCTTCCAAAACCCTATTTTATAGATAAATATCAATCGTATCATTTGACTTGTTTCAGAGGTTGTGTTGGTTTATATAGTGTCTACATCGGATCTGAATTGGACATTTGGATCATGAATCAAGGATGTTGGAGTATCAATAAAACCTTGTGTTCACTGCTACGAGAATCATAACACAATCCACAACCATGTGGAGTCATCCTATTCGAATATGGACATATGAAGGTTCGATATTCATTGGTGCAAGGATTCCACAAAGCATATTCTATATCATCAATTGGTGTCTTCATTAATACCAAACAATGACACAAGCACAAGGAACAAGGATTTCGAAATCTCTTTAGAGGAAAGACTTGTTTTCCCATTGAAATTCGGGGATTTTCCAAATTTCTAAACTCGAATACACCATCACTCGTGTGTAACAATATGAGCTTCTTTTTGGGACGCCAAATTATTTCGGGTACTTTTTTGGATAGATCGAGGTCGGTTTTCGTGAACTGACTTTCCGATATTATAGTATTCCATGACTTAGAAGCAGATTTAAAGCGTAACAGAGATTTTACTGGAAGATTACCAATGATCTAAGACAGAATATCATAGGCTTCCATGGTACGTATAGTATATTTTTTTTTTCTCTTTGAGGGAGAAAGGGTTTGTTGATGTAAATTATAAATAGAGAAAGTGTAAAGGTTTGTGGTTTGTTCTCCCAAGTTGTAAAGGAAAATAATTCCATCAAGAAATAGAAGAAGAAAACTCGTTGTTGTAAGGAAAAAGATAAATTATTTTCCTTTAATTGTTTATCCAAACATGTTTTTAGGCAAAAAAGAAAAGAATAAAAATCGTATAGATTTGTGTTCTGTGTTCCCAAATATGGCTTTTGTTTGGGTTTATTTCATATTAATCATGTCCCATTTGGTTCTTTTATTTTTGCTCCTCAAAATCACTATTCTTTAATTTTTACACTTCAGATCTTTAAGCATTAAAAAAAATGTAGTGAAAATTGTTCTCGATAGCGGATATATATATATATATATATGATCGATCGATTGTACAAGTTATCCCTTAGAGAAGTCTTGTCCTGAGAAAATTTAGGTGACAAAAATTAAAGGCCACAAATTCCACCACAAAATAGGCAAAAATTAAAGGCCACAAATTCCACCACAAAATAGGACAAGCTTGATGATAATATTCTCTCAGTTACCTTTTAATTGTTATCACTTTCTTTCTAAGAGTTCAATCATATAAAATCTGATCAAATTTTTAAAATCTTGTTTTTATGATATGAGAAAATTTGTAGCTTATAGTGTTTTTCTACCATTTTTGAATGTTTGAATTTTAATTTTTAAAATTAATTAATTCTAATCTAATTTAACTTTAAAAAGTAGTAATACTTTAGACGTTGCAGCCAATAATAATAATAATAATAAATCCCACCCCCAACAACCTCGGGAGTATAGATTCTTGGTCAATCACTTTATCTACATCTACATTTACAATATATTAAAAGGGTGAAGACAAGTAAAAATTACTATTAAGTTTTAATGATTAATTCATATTTGAGGAATTAATAAATTTATCTTTACGTAAAAAGACTTACATAACCAAATATGAACTTTAATACTAACCAAATACTACTTTAATAGTTATTTGTTGACCAAATTTGTGAGTCGCTTTTTAATAATAATTTAACAAAAATAGGTAGGTTATTTTGGAAAGAATTTTACTTAAAATAGAAAACAAATTAAGTATATTCTCCTTTTTTTTTTTGGTAACCGAGTATATTTTCCTTTCTAATGTTAGCACTCTAAGTAGTTCTATGACTCTTCGTCTATTTACTTTTCTATTTAATAATTTGTATTTTATTTTTTGGCACTTTAAAATTATTTTATCATCTGCAAGTTATTCGTTGCTTTTAAATGTTGTTTTGGTTGACGATTTATGCGATTTTTTATGTGTGCTTTGTGGTATTTTGAGATTCTATCATAATTTATGTTTGATAGGTTGTGACCTCACTCGATAGAATACGGTATGGATGATGTAGACATCTAAAATTAATGGAACTCTAAAAAAAAAAGAATTTAAATTCTGTTAGAGTTGTTAGAGTCTAATTTACCCTAAATCCTGAATTAACCCTAAGGTGTCAAGTGGGCCGGCTCTTGTAACTAACCCGGCCCAGTAAGCCCTAGGGCTTTAGGGTTCTGGGTCCCGTGCCAATTATTTTTTTAAAATGGACCCGGCTAACCCGGCTCGGACCAAACCCGATCCAGGCCCGCTGGTTAACCGGCCCGGCCCGTCTTGGATACTTTTTTTTAAAAAAAAAAAAAAGAAATTTTGAAAAGGCTAGTTTGGGCCCATTTATTAAAAAAAAAAATTAACTTTAAAAAATATTTTTTAATCCCAAAAAAAATCTATAAATACCCTACAACTTCAAATCATTTTTCATACAATTTTTCACTCTCTCAAATCTCATTCTCTCTCAAATCTCAATTCTCAATTCTCAATTCTCAAATATTCAATATATTTAATTTCTTAAAGTGTTCACTTTAATTTTTTAATTTTTCGTTTACAAAGTACGAGCAAAAATTTCTAAAGTCGCAACCTTCGGATACTTCCAAAATTTGGTATTATCGTTCCATCTCTTACGTTGAATTTTTATTTATTGTATTAATTGTTTAATATTTAATTTTATTATATTTGTGTATTTTGAATATTTTTAGTTTAATTTAATTTATATTATTGATAAATTAAGAAACCTCGCTACTAAAGGTGTTAAAATTTTTTGTCCCGGAAGCGGTAGTGGTAGTAAAAAGCGAATTACTAGCGGTAGAGGTAGTTCAAGAA
>NW_025863160.1:362269-365088 GCF_002878395.1 Capsicum annuum
TTGAATTTTTATTTATTGTATTAATTGTTTAATATTTAATTTTATTATATTTGTGTATTTTGAATATTTTTAGTTTAATTTAATTTATATTATTGATAAATTAAGAAACCTCGCTACTAAAGGTGTTAAAATTTTTTGTCCCGGAAGCGGTAGTGGTAGTAAAAAGCGAATTACTAGCGGTAGAGGTAGTTCAAGTAGTAGATATACTCGTGTGCCTTCGCCTCCGGTAGCGCTTGGTACACCTTTTGAGGAAGAAATAGGTGTAGGTGCTCACGATATGGATTATGTAGAAGCTCAGGAAAATTACGGTATAAAAGAAGAAAATGAAGTAGATGCGGTTAATTTAGACGAAGCTAATGAAAATATTGCTGAGACACCCGCTGTAGGAGATGCTAACGTTAGATCTGAATCGGTTAATCTCCCTCCCCGTCCTCCCAGTGCCCCAAGACCTCGTAAAATAACTAGTGTTGCATGACAATTTTTTGAACGTATATCAGATATTGAGGTGCAATGCAATATTTGTCAACAAATATATAAGCATAGAAATGGAGGCAAGCAAGGGGGTACGGGTACATTAATGAGACATATAGCTGAAGATCACAAAAGAGAGTTAAATATTGCATAAGGTGGTGGGGATATTGGTGGGCCAATGCAAACTAGAATGGACCCAGCAACCGGTCACGTAGCAAAGAAGTATAATAAATTGAGGGACCGGAAAGAAATAGCTAAAATGGTAGCTATGGGTTGTTTGCCTTTTAGTTTTCCTTCTTCTGATGCCTTTATTCGTTATATACAAGTTATTTATAATCCTATGTTTAACGGTATTCCTAGAACTACTTGTCGTTCTGATATTTTTAGACTCCATTCACAATATTGTTTTTATTTATCAACATTGTTAAAAAATATTCAATGTAGATTGTCCCTAACTTCTGATCTTGGTCGTGTTGTAAATAAAAGTGATTATTTAACCGTTACTTATCATTGGATGGATAGTAATTTTGTGATGCAAAAATGTATTCTTGCTTTTTTATATGATGAAGATCGTAAACATACTGGACAATTTATTGATGATTCTATTGTTAAAATTGCTGGATATTATGGTATCGAAAATAAAATTTTATGCATTGCTTTTGATAATGCTTCTAAAAACAAAACTGCTATAACAAAAATAAAATCTACGCTATCTCCGCCCTTGCCTGAAATTTTTCATATTAAGTGTGCATGTCATATATATAATTTAATTGTAAAAGATGGTCTTGAGTTTTTTGAGCTTTATATTGAAAAAATTCGTCTTGCCGTTGGTTTTATTCAAGGAAATAACCGTAGATCGAGAATTACAAACTTTAAAGTTAAATGTCAAGAAAATGGACTTACATCGATTTTGATGTCTGAGGAAATTGATACTAGATGGAATTCTACTTATGAATTTTTAAAAACTTGTTATAAATATAGAATTCCCATTACACTAGCTTTTAACCAACATTGCGGTTCATTTGCTGATTCTGCTGATTGCATGCTACATAATTCTGATTGGGTTGTAATTAATGATCTTGTTAAGTTTTTAGAAAAATTTTATGTAGCTACGGTTGAATTTTTTGGTGCTTATTATCCTACTGTTTGTAATCTTTTGGCATATATAGCCAATATTTCTAGTTTGCTCAAAGAATATAAAAATAAAGAAGGTTATAAAGAAGCTGTTGGCGCTATGTTTACGAAATTTGAAAAATATTTTTTCCCGATTCCCCCTATTTACTTGGTTGGTGCTATGTTAAATCCGTGCATGAAATATAATAATAGGTTCCACTTTAGTACTCTTATTTATACTAACATAGAAATAAATACTAACCATGATTCTGAACAAGTACAACCTGATTTGTGGACGGCTACGGCTGATGCAAAGGATTACATAGAAAAATTATATAATCACTATGCTGATTTATTTGATTTAGCCGTACCTACAAATATCACTCCAACTATTGCTCCTCATCCTCCCGAGGAGCCATCATCTTCTAAAAGACCCGCACATAGTGGTTTTTCTGATTCATTTTATGATTTAAATTGTTGGAGCGGTGTTGATGAGAGAACTAACACATCAACTTATCGGGAAGAGCTAAAATATTATCTTCGGACGGCACCAGAGGATCGCAGACACGGATCAACAAGTTGGATTGGTGGAGGAGTAATGAAACACAATATCCTGTGCTTTCAAGATTAGCTAGAGATATCTTGAATATTCCAATGTCAACGTTACATCAGAGAGCGCCTTTAGTCAGGGACGACAGCAGCTTGGAGATAACCGACACTCATTGGGAAAGGGTTTTAATTATTAAAGTGACATAAAGATGAAAATTTGTTTCGGAAAAAGATTATTTACATTTTTTACTCAGAGTCGCCACTTGGCATAATCCGGTGTGCCAAGTCACCACTAGAAAATCTTTTCCAAAACCATTTGACTCTTTAAACTGGTTTGCGAACAGAGATTCCGGCTAAGGAATTTTGTTGACCGAGGGGAAGGTGTTAGGCACCCCTCGATCCCGTGGTTTGACCACGGTCGCTTGGCAGAGCACATCGGCTAAATTTACGTTACAAATGCATAAACCACACAAAGCACACAAAAATAATCACTCAAGCAAACAAAAACAAAATAATCCAAAATATAAAGTCCAGTCCAATTATACAGTCCAAAAATAGAAAAATATGAAGATATAAATCCTATTCTAAACTAAATCTAGACTACGCTCCAATGCCTTACCCGATTCTGCGGGCCTTCATCACGGTCATTTTTCACCAACATGATACGTCGGGGCATTCCCCGGTGA
>NW_025863160.1:368088-369285 GCF_002878395.1 Capsicum annuum
GTCATGGCTCTCATGTATGTTGCTCCAGCATTCTTCAAATCGAACAGCATCACTCGATAACAATAAGTTCCCCATGGTATGATAAAAGATGTCTTCTCCGCGTCTTCATCATCCATAATGATCTGGTGATATCCAGCATAACAATCCACAAAAGAGGCAACCTCGTGTTTAGCACAGTTTTCTAACAAAATGTGGATATTGGGAAGTGGAAAATCATCTTTCGGACTGGCTCTGTTCAAATCACGGTAATCAAAACACACTCGAATTTTGCCATCTTTCTTTGGTACGAGAACAACATTGGATAACCACATGGGATAGCGAGCCACTCGAATTACTTTGGCTTCAAGTTGTTTCATGATTTCCTCTTTGATTTTAATACTTACATTTGTTTTAAACTTCCTCAACTTCTGTTTGACAGGAGGGAACGCGGGATCAGTTGGCAATTTGTGAGCCACTAATTCAATGCTTAAACCAGGCATATCATCATAAGACCATGCAAAAACATCCTTATAATCCATTAATGCTTGAATCATTCCATCTTTTAGCTGTGGCAAAACATGTACACTGATTTTAGTTTCCCTAACATCTTCTTGATCCCCTAGATTTATTGGCTCAGTCTCATTTAAATTAGGATTCGGTTTGTTTTCAAACTGTTCCAACTCTTTGCTTATTTCTTCTAGTGCTTCTTCTTCATCATATTCACCATCCTGCTTCATTACATCTTGATTAGTTTGGATTTTAAGATCAGGCTGAAAATTCCGCATACATGTCATGTCATTAGAATCAGCATAAAGAGAACTGTGTAAGAAAAGAAAAACAAAATATATTAGACACGAAACAAAAGGGACATTGCATTTCATTAAATAAAAGATAGAAGGGTTTAAACACAGATGCCAACAAAACATAAACAAACTAAAATCCGAATTACAACCCTGAAATAACTCGGATAAACAGAAAGAAAAACAAAATAAACTACTAAAACTCCCTCCTAATGGGGAGAGGAGTGACTTTCTAATTATTGAGCCAGATAGCTGGACCTATGAATTGCATGTCGGCCATACTGGTACCTTCTCCTGCTTCGACCATATCAACTTCAATAAAAAGGTTCTCGGAGTCATCAACCAATTCAACTTCAAATTCCACATGCTTCGTGACACCGCTCTTAACAAATGATTCACTACTCAGTGAATCATTTGT
>NW_025863161.1:0-1113 GCF_002878395.1 Capsicum annuum
TTCTAAATTGAATGATGACTATTCCACCAAGAATTTTCATGATTTTCACTTTTTTTCTTGTCGGAAAATAAATAAGCTTTCCATCGATATAAAATTCACCCAAATCTGATAATCGGGTCGGAAGTTACGACTATTTCATGTTCCTGTCATAAAACAGCACCGTATTAGTCACTGGGAAACAAAGGCAGACATGCATACCAAGTATGCTCACCTCTTATTTGCCAACTCAGTTAAAACTAAAGGTAACAGTTCTCCTTAAGCTTACTCAGTTTCATTTTTAGTGTTCATCAAAAACTTGGTATGAAGTTTCATGCTCTTGTTCCCATTATATACATGGTATCAAGTACCATTGCATATTACATCATGAAAACATGTATCGGTTAAGTTATGTAATTATATATCTAACATGCATTCTCATTGGGAGAAACCTAGTTATTCAGAATATTCAGTCATGCATTAGTCTAAAAAATGCTTAATATTATCTTCTAAATTGAATGATGACTATTCCACCAAGAATTTTCATGATTTTCACTTTTTTTTTTGTCGAAAAATAAATAAGCTTTCCATCGATATAAAATTCACCCAAATCTGATAATCGGGTCAGAAGTTACGACTTTTTCATGTTCCTGTCGTAAAACAGCACCGTATTAGTCACTGGGAAACAAAGGCAGACATGCATACCAAGTATGCTCATTCTTATTTGCCAACTCAGATAAAACTAAAGGTTACAGCTCTCCTTAAGCTTACTCAGTTTCATTTTTAGTGTTCATCAAAAACTTGGTATGAAGCTTCATGCTCTTGTTCCCATTATATACATGGTATCAAGTACCATTGCATATTACATCATGAAAAAATGTATCGGTTAAGTTATGTAATTATATATCTGACATGCATTCTCATTGGGAGAAACCAAGTTATTCAGAATATTCAGTCATGCATTCGTCTAAAGAATGCCTAATATTATCTTCTAAATTGAATGATGACTATTCCACCAAGAATTTTCATGATTTTCACTTTTTTTCTTGTGTGAAAATAAATAAGCTTTCCATCGATATAAAATTCACCCAAATCTGATAATCGGGTCGGAAGTTACGACTTTTTCATGTTCCTGTC
>NW_025863162.1:0-3470 GCF_002878395.1 Capsicum annuum
TCTTCTCCCACCAATGTGGGAGATTTAGTGAACTTTCTAATTTTGGGAGTACTCTTTCCAAAGTGGTATCTCCTCTTCTCCACCATTTTTCTTTCCATTTTTCCATTTACACTTCATTCATATACTATGAACCCAACAATCCCCCATATGAATGGGGAATGGCTATTTTTCGTAAAACTTTTACGGACAAGTATGTGATCATCAAGCAAAGACTGATTGCATCTGGATAAGTGGGTTTCCCTTTGAACTTTCCGTAGTGAACATGCATCGGATGCACTCGGTCAGTCGGTAGATTTAATATCTTTGAACCGTCGAGCTTTAATGTACACCTAGAGAACACATGTCACACAATCAGCCTTCTACCATTTATGGTTCTTACAATTTTATTCTTTTCATCCATGAACACGTCCTGGTTTTCATGAGAGCTTAGAGAATAGGCCTTTACTAACATTCTCTTTGAAGTGGCTTCCACTTCGCCCATACATAGGTGATTTCTAAACGTTTAATCCTATATATTAAACTATTTGGTCAAATCTTCCAAATTTAGATAATCATTAAAAGACTTTTCACCCTAAGACTTACCCTTCTTTACTATACATTGGCTACATCATGAGAATGGGTTGGGTAATTGACAATGTTGAACCTGTCAGACACAACTTTGTTTGATCTCCTTGAACCTAGCTCTTGGGATCTCGAGTCTGCTAGGTAGAGTTACCGCCATGCTGACTTGTCCTAGGCCTTAAACTCATTCCCTTGGATATTCTTTCTACTCCTTCTCTAGATAGGCCTTTTATTAGTGGATCCGACACATTATCCTTTGACTTTACATAGTCTACAGTGATAATTTCACTAGAGAGAAGTTCTCTAACGGTATTATGTCTTCGTCTTATATGACGAGATTTCGTTATACTTCATGCTCCCTGCCCTACCTATTGCCGCTTGGCTATCACAATGTATACATACTGGTGCCACTAGCTTGGGCCAATACGGAATATCTACCAAGAAATTTTGAAGTCATTCTTTTTCTTCACCGGCTTTATCTAATGTGATAAATTCAGATTCCATTGTAAAGCGAGCAATACGTCTGTTTGGATGATTTCCACAAAACTGCTCCTCCACCGATAGTAAATATATATCCACTTGTGGAATTTACTTCGTTTGATCCGGTGATCCAATTTGAATCACTATATCCTTCAAGTACCGCAGGATATTTATTTTAATGCAAACCATAATTTTGAGTGTATTTAAGATACCCCAAAACTTTTTTCATTGCCATCCAGTGAGTTTTGTTGGGATTACTCATGTACCGTGTCAATTTACTGATAGCGCATTCTATGTATGGTCGTGTACAATTCATTATATACATTAAACATTCCAATACTCTTGCGTACTCTAATTGTGAATCACTTTCACCTTCATTCTTTTAAATTGCAAAGCTCGCATCCAATGGAGTCTTGGAAATACCGAATTCCATATACTTGAACTTGTCAAGTACTTTTTCGATATAATGAGACTATGACAATGCTAACCCTTGTGGAGTTCGATGGATTCTTATGCCTAAGATCACATTTTCAACTCCAAGGTCTTTCATATCAAACTTTCTCTCGAGCATTCGTTTGGTTGCATTTATGTCACAAATATCTCTGCTGATGATCAACAAATCATCCACATATAAGCAAACAATGACTTGGTGATTTGGTGTGTCTTTAATATATACACATTTATCACATTCATTTATCTTGAATCCGTTTGCCAACATGGTTTGGTCAAACTTCACATGCCATTGCTTAGGTGCTTGCTTTAGTCCATATAATGACTTGATAAGTTTACACACCTTGTTTCCCTTCCTCGGGTTGTTCCATGTAAATTTATTCCTCTAAATCTCCATTTAGGAATGCAGTTTTCACATCTATTTGATGGATTTGAAGATCATATACCGCTGCCAAGACAATTAACATTCGAATTGAGGTTATTCTTGTTACTGGCGAGTATGTATCAAATTAATCAAGGCCTTCCTTCTGTTTGAAGCCTTTTACTACAAGTCTTGCCTTGTATTTGTCAATAGTACCATCCGCCTTTATTTTTCTTTTGAAGATTGTCATGACACGAACCAAGGCCTGGCCGTGATGAGCATTTCAAACCATGGAGGCCCGAAACACCCCTATTTGTATGGTAATCATACACCTAAATTCATATGATCAAAGTAATGCGGAAGAAACACAATATAACGGAAACATGGTCAAGAATCATATGAAAACAATAATGGGGAATAATGTCCCACAATCTCAAACAACATCTCGAATATCGTCTGCGAAATCTCTACTACATGACTGAAATAAGTAACTATCTGAAAACTGGGACAAGGCCCCTAACAGACCCAAACTAATATAATATAAAAGGACTGCAGGACATAAGACCTTCCGAAACATAGAAGGCTCACCACTTGTCTCTGCAACTCTGTCTGAAAGATCTACGGGTTCTCCTGACCCTTAGACTGGGCCTCTGAACCTGAGAGGTTGGAGAGGGGAGGGGGTCAGCACAAAAGTACTGGCAGGCAGAGATATAAAAAAAAACATAATATTTTTACAAAGTATAATTGAAAGCCATTATAAAGCAATTTCGTATCAAATCATTTGAAAGCACATGGGTGTAATGCAATAGCTTTCTCAACAATAATGAAATGCAATTGAGCTAGGTGGAATACCCTACATAATTTACACAACTGTCAAATCTCGGTTGCCGCCGAGATTAGAGTATAAGTGAGGGAGAGACACATAAGACCACAAAGCATGGTGTCTCGACCCAAATCAAATATGGTAGTGCACAAGACCACAAATCATGGCTCCTAACCATAATCCCAATTTGGGATAATAAAATATCAGGTACGCAAAACCACAAAGCATGGTACCGATATTCCGTGTCGGCAAACACGTTCTTCTAGCGATGAGCAGCTTGTGTCTCAAACGCCTTCGTCGGGCATCTACCTTTCTCATGTAAAATCAATGCATTCAAATTTCATTTAAATTTTTCAATCACATATCATATTTTTGAAGGGTATCGTCATACCCGACTTGCAAGTCATCAATATCACATCCACATATGCATAATCATGTAAAAACCAAGATGTTTCATCATTTACAAGTGGTGAACTATATTTAATTCAAATTCATGCTCTCTTTTGTTGATCACAATACAATATGGAGTATCAAAACATTATCATGGGAATTTGAAAATAATTTATCATTCATATTTATAAAATTTCCATGGAAAATCTCAAAATCACATATGCATGGTTTCAACCATTGAAGTATATAGGCAAACAATTCCCATGACATAAAGAAAATGACTTAGAAATCATATTGAAAGCAATATATTAACATTTGATTGAAAACCCCCATTTAAAAGCATGCATGTTCATAAAAATACACCCATGAGATTTTTGGATAACCCCACGTACCTCGATTACTATG
>NW_025863163.1:0-2670 GCF_002878395.1 Capsicum annuum
ATGAAGAGCAAGATTCCTATATTGATGATGAGGTTGATGTTGATTAACCCTTGGAGATTTCCCAACTAACCGAGCCAATCATGAGGGATGATGCCAAGATTGAGGGAATGGTGCCAGAGACAAAAGAAGAAGCCAAGCCAATCTCTTATGAACACTCTATCCCAATTCAAAGTAAAAATGTTGAGAAGATGAATAAAAGTGAGTGTGTAGAGGATAGTGTAAATTTTAAAGTAGGATTTGTTGGGCCACACTCAAAGCATTTTTCCACATTATGTTTAGATGATATCTTATCTATGGAATCATCTAAAATAGTGGAAAACTGTGAAGATGAGGAACAAGAATCCTATATTCTTTATTTTACACTTGATAAGCAACACAAAAACACACCTCACTTTAAAGCTGAGTTGTTTACCATGCATCATCCATTACTCGGATTCTTAATCTTTGTACCACCTCCTTATGAGCGAGGCAAGAAGATGGACTTTAAGTTGGGGGTGAAATTCATATCCTCAAGGTGGAGGAAAAAGCTGAGTTGGGTCATACCGCGACGTTAAACTAGCGTTTCTTGGGAGGCAACCCAAGGTATTTTGTTGTTTGTATTCGTATTATGTGATTGACATTAGATCTTCCAACCCATGGCGCCACAGGTATGTTTCTAACTCTCTTATTTTTATTTGACGTGTTGGGAACAATGCATGATATTAAGTTGAGGGTGGGGCTACTTGTGGGTGTTGATGTCCTCCTGGGGTTTTTGTTGCCGTGCCTCTTTTCCCCGAAGTCTTGTTCCTAGTAGAGCCGACATATTTAGGCGTATTGTGTTTTATTTTATGATGTGTTGTGGTTAATTGGGAGAAAAATAAGTATCTAGGATAGTTGACATATTTTTGTTGATTTTTGAGACTGTTAAACACCTCTCCATTGGTCTGTTTTATAACTATGTGATATACATTTATGTGTGACCACTGTGCATCTTGTTATGGCATTAGTATTAGTGACATGATATCCACTGCTAAACAATCATATGAACCGGATAGGTAGTAGCTTGTGATGCACCTTTGTTCCATGTGTGTGTGAGATACTACTTAGTTCCCTTTGTGTATTAAATCCAGAACTTGCCTGGTTAGTTTTACTTTGGTTGAAAGATAGGGGTTAGGAAAGGATCATAGGCCGTTGTTGATGTTAGTCAACTTTTAGCCTAAATGACCTTCCCTATTATGCATGATATCTCTTGATCCCTATTTTGAGCCTGAATTGACCATTTCTTTCTATGACACCTATCACCTTCCCATTTATATCATAATGAATCTGTTTTGGCCCTGGTCCTCCTTGGACATTGTGCACCTTGACTTAGGCAAATAGCCTAAGTTGAGGGTGACTATCATAGGGGTACGTGATGTAAAATGAGTATGAGAAATGGTAGAATAAAAGAAAAAGAATAAAAAGTATGGTGCTATGTAAAAAGAATAAGAAAAGAATAGTTGTGAAAAAAAATGAATAAGAAGAACTGCACCTATCCTCAATGTGTGTAATCAAGAGAAGAGAAGAATTGAGAAAAAGGTTAATAAATGAGGCCCAAAAAGTTAAGGTAGTTCAAAGGAGGCTTAGTCACTCTAAATGCCAGTGAATATCATACCAACCCTTAGCCTACATTACAAGCCGAAGAAAAGACCTATAGTGGTCCTAACTTACCTGTCTGGACACAATGGTAATGAAAATAAGGTCAAGCTTATGGTATTTGACATACATTGACTGGAATTTCTTTCTAAGAGTGAGTATCTCTTTACTATCCCCACATTGACATGCTTGAGTTCATATATGAGAGAGGAGGGACTTCTTTATTTTAAGGGCACATCGGTTGCATTGCTAGCTATTTACTTGTTTTGGTAGTGTAACTTGTACATATGCATGGTTATTGTTACTGAATTGATGCCATATCTTAATTCCTTTGGGTCACATTATTAATCTTCATTGATATGCACAATTAGATTTATAAGTAATTGAACACGGAGAGTGGCATGAGTGTTGAGCTAAACTTGATAATCAACTGTGATAGGTATCTTATGTTCCTCTTGGTTAAGCATTGAAGTATGGTGTTATGTAGTTGCTTGAGGACAAGCAATTGTTTTAAGTTTAGGGTGTTGATGTGGTAGATTTTTGTAGCACATTTAAGACTTCTTAACTTGAAATAATTGTAAGTTCTTAAGTAATTATTCGTGTTTTTGATGTTATTTCTTAAGATTTTGTAGGAAAGTCAAGGATGGGAGGAAAACATTGGAAAAATGAACAAAATAAGTAAAATCTAGTACAAGTAAGCTGATATGAGTCTAATGGCATTTCTTGCAAGCCATCAGAGATGTGGTAAGCTACCAGAAAAAGGCATCAAGAAGAACAGTGAAGAAGAGTTGCTGGATGAAGGTGACGACATTCTCAATATGTCGTCATAAGTGTGGTAAGCCGTCAGAAGATGCCGTCAAGTGGGACAGAACATGGTGAAATAAGCTGAAGGTCTAACGACATTTGCTACATGCCGTCACTCCTCTGGTAAGCCATCGTAGGACATCGTCAGAGTGAGGCAGAAAAGGTTAAGAAGGTACGACTTCTGACGACATATCTGAGACGCCTTCAGAAGCCTGACGATCAACACCAATATGCCATCACCTAAATTTGAGC
>NW_025863164.1:0-3986 GCF_002878395.1 Capsicum annuum
CACCATACACTTCAAAATATCATTAGACAATCCTTTCATGAACACACCTCCCTTACCCATTCTATCCAACTCTTCCGGCAGGAGGCCTCCATCTGGAGTAGAGACACATTTGGAAACATCTTTCACAAAATTAAAAGGATTTTAGCTAGGCTAGATGGCATCCAAAAGTCTGCTCATTACCACACCAGCCCATACCTCCATGACCTGGAAAACGACCTTTTCTCCGATTACAACAGGCTCTTACAGTCAGAGGAGGACTTTTGGATGGTCAGATCCCATATTAACTGGCTCACATGTGGTGATGCTAACACCAAATTCTTCCACACTTCAACCATGGTAAGAAGGAAGAGGAAAAAGATCCATTTTCTTAAGGATGAGGTAGGTAGCATCATCCCTGATAAAGATGGTATTACGAATCACATATCCACCTTCTACCACAAGCTCTATACCTCTGACCACACCTCCATTGGCCTCCACAGGAACCAAACTGGAGAGACTACCCGCATCCTTACCTCAGCTCAAAAGGAGAACCTTGAACACCCTCTTAGAGACTCTGAGATCACCATTGCTCTCAAGAGCTTTAAACCTCTCAAAGCTCCTGGGCCTGATGGCCTCCACCCCCTCTTCTATCAGAAATATTGGGACATTGTAGGTGATAAAACAGCAGCCTTTTGTCACAAGGTCTTCCAGGACTACACTATCCCGGAAGAGATAAACAAAACCCTTATCTGCCTTATCCCTAAATGCCCCGATGCATCTTCAATGATTAACTTCAGGCCCATTAGCCTTTGCAACACTTCCTATAAGCTCATCACTAAGATTATTGTCAATAGAATCAAGCCTATCCTGGGGACCATCATTGGCCCCTCCCAGGCCAGTTTCCTAGCCAACAGAACAGTTGCAGACAATGCCATCATTGTTCAGGAATACATCTCATATTTTAGGAAAATGCGTGGCAAACACCATAATATGATCCTCAAAATTGATCTTGAAAAAGCCTTTGATAGGCTAGAGTGGTCGTTCATTCATGACTCTCTCCACTTCTTCAATTTCCCTAACAAGATCACTAGACTCACCATGTCCTGTGTCACCACTAACTCTCTCTCCATCCTTGTCAATGGGAGCCCTGCTACCCACTTCACCCCTACCAGGGGGTTCAGACAAGGCGACCCCATTTCCCCCTACCTCTTTATCATTTGCATAGAGAGACTAGCTAGAACCATAGACCTTCATGTCACAAAAAAGGACTGGACCCCTATCTCCATCACTATAGATGGTCCAAAAATCTCCCATCTATTTTTTGCAAATGACCTCACCCTATTTGCTAGAGCTAACCAACTGCAACATCATTCTGTCTACCCTAGACCAATTCAGCTCTCTCTCTGGACAGAAAATAAATAAAGCTAAGTCTAGAGTCCTCTTATCTTCTAACACCACCAACCACAATGCTACCACTTGCTCTACCATCCTGGGCATCGATAGGAAACCTGAGTTTGGCAACTACTTGGGCTTCCCTATCTTCCACAAAGCCCCCACTAATGCTGATTTCCAATCTATTATTGACAGCATGGCTAACAAACTTTTTGGTTGGAAAACCAAACTGCTCAACTCAACATGACTGGTAGGACTATTCTGGCTAAGGCTACCCTTAGCAGCATGCGCACCTACCTCATGCAATACATAAAAATCCCTAGGAAAGTCACTAGTTCCATGGATAAAATGCAAAGAGATTTTATCTAGGGAACTGAGGATGAGAAAAAGAAATTGCACTTACTCAGTTGGGATACTATCACCAAGCCTAAGACCAAAGAGGGACTTGGTTTTCACAAAACTGAGATCAGAAACAGGGCACTCCATGCAAGCTTGGCTTGGAGGTTAGTCAAAAATCCTACCTCCCTATGGGGGAAAATCCTCACCTCTAAATATCAGAGACCCCCCAGGGGTCACTCGGCTAATAGAGTGGTGTCTAGCACCTGGAGAAACATTCAACAAGGATGGAACCAATGCACCAAAAGTCTTGGATAGCATATGAACAAGGGTGATAAGGCCAAGCTCTTCTTGGATAGATGGATCCCTCATAAACCACCCTTAAGAGAACTCATAGAAGGCCCTCTTCCTCATAATGGGGATAACATCACTGTTGGCACCTTGCTAACTGATGGAGGCTGGAATCTCTCCAGCATATCCTTCGAACTCCCTCCGGCTATCCTCCAATACATGGAGGATACTCTAGCTCACTCCAACCCCACCAAAGAGGACATTATGTACTGGAGTACAACCCCTAATGGAAGATTCACTACTAATAGTGTCTACACCTCCATTGCTGAAAAAGGGAATGCCCAGCCTCCCTTTGATTTCCCTTGAATCTGGAAGTTGCCAGCTCCCAATAAGATCAAGACTTTCATCTTGCTACTTGCCCATGGCAGGCTACAGACCAAATACTACTTGCACAGACTTGGCATAACCAATAACTCCTCATGCTCTTTGTGCAGACATTCGTGTGAGGATATTGACCATATCTTCTTGACTTGCACCAATGCCTCCACTGCTGGAACAACATAATCAATCAAGCCAAATGCATCACATCTCCATAGGAAACTACTTTACTGTCAACCAGGCCCTTAAGGCCTGGAAACACTTACATAATATCCAGTATAATGTGCATATTACTTGGGACCATCTGCTACCCCAACTATTATGGACCATTTGGCTCACTAGAAATGACAACCTTTTTAACAATAAAATGAATCCTGTTGACTGGAAACATGTTATTAGAGACCACAAGGGGGAGTAGGTTGTTGGATACATGGAATGCACCTCTCATTCGACCCCCCTGCATGCTGAGATCAAGGCACTGCTTAGAGGACTGATGATTGCTAGTACAATGTGTATCAAACCTCTCATCATTTGTACTGACTCAAAGGAGCTTGTCAGCGCTATTACCCGTGGCCACGAACTTTATACTAACCTGATTTTTGAGAGCAGGTCCCTCCTGCAGGTACTCGAGGCAACAAGAATCAACCATACCTTTAGGAAACAAAATAGAGTCGCGGACAGGTTGGCTAAGGAAGGCAGCAAACTCATGCAACTTGGCGTGCCAATTATTTTGTCAAGCCCACCGGCTTCTGCAGTACCTTTCGTAGAAACGGACAAGGAAGGAAAAGTTTTTGCTAGGCTAATTAATCCTTCTATTTTGGACCTACATGGCCAGAATGTGGCTCATGCTAACTCATCTAACCCCCCACCCCCCAATACTTCGAGTGGAGCAGTAGCTCTACCCACTGATACTCGTGTTGACCTTGGCTAAGCTGTTAATGAATTGCCCCCCTTTTAACCAAAAAAAAAATACTCAATTACTCATCTTCTCTGGATAGCTTCGTTTTTTCATCGTCTAGAGATACTTCAAAGTTTTGTTTAAAAAAAAAAAAAAAGGTGGAAGGAGGTGGAGATTAAATAGTTCTCATTCAATTATTACTCCATGGTTGTAAACATCATGTCCCTGAAATATCAGAGTCAACATTAAGTATTTGTCCTATATATACCCACGAAAAAGAGATCCAATTTCCTCTTATATATTGAAACCATTAAATTCTCTCGCATTTCCTGGATGTGTCTAGAAGTTTTTCTTTAGACCATATGGAATAGGAATTGGGAAAAAATTTAGTTTGAAGTTGCTTTATTATACATACAACAAAGACTAATCTGTTCTAACAAAAAGTTACCAAATTGCTAGATCTGTGTGACCATCTTCTGTTGCACAAGCTCTAAACATTCTGATTGTGTGCACATATATCTCCTCTCCTTCCAACTATCTTGTTTACTTGTCTTCAAGCAGAAGCAGCAGTAGCTAAATGTCCAAAGCTGTCAACAGCTACACATCCAACTTAGAAAATCTCATATCTAAATTCAATAACATAATTAAGATCGTGCGGGCAAATTTACTTGGAGACACATATATTTAAAACGTTTTGATGTGGAAGGTGATT
>NW_025863165.1:0-2530 GCF_002878395.1 Capsicum annuum
TCAACCCATAGTTCAAACCCAACATAAAAAATCATGTGAATAATAAAGCAATTTCATGCCATTAAGAAAATACAAGCATAGGGAAGGAGGTACACGCCTTAGACACACATGGATTTGTGAGAAATTGGGAACTTAGAATCTGAAAGATGAATGTACGATGAAACCCTTAACTCTCTTGGGGTTTTTAAGTTTGGGAGTGGAATAATAGCCTTGGTATCATGAAATTGATGGAAATAAGTTAATATAGTGTTTAAAGGTCGCTCATAGGTGAGAAGACCCCATACCCCTCATCCCATGTAATTAAAATAAAACTACATCATTTTTTACATAGGTTCGTGGCAAGAACCTTATTGAGGAGGCTAACCTCTGTGCCATGGAACCTAATGCGGAGACTGTCCTCCACATCATGGACCCTAATGTGGAGGCTATTCTTGGTGACACGGGAATATCGTGAAGGCTCACTGCCTTTGGGGTCCAAAATCACCCCGAACCCCATCTGAAAATTCTGAAACTCTTTCGAAACACCCCTTTAGCATACATAAGTACAATTTGAGTAAAAAATCAACATTTCAAACTCGGGATGTCAAAAATAAAATTCTCAAAATTTTTGAGGGTGTTACAAGAAGTTAAAATTAAACTTTGTCAAAATTTAATTGGAGTATAGTGGAACTAAACATGATACTGAACTCCTATTTTAAAAGCTAACTTAAACTTTAAAATTCTAGTAATTGGGCAGTACCATAAGCTCATGAATTTTAAATTATGTTCAATTATTCTCATATTTTACTTTACCTTCTTGCGATTGATTTAAAGTTGGGTTTAAAAAAAGAGTGATATTTCAAGTTAAAAAAAGAGAATATACGTTCAAGTATGAAAATTTTCTACTTGACTCCAATTTAATGAAACATTGCATTAAATTCATCATCATCCTCTATCTCTAGCTTATCTCAAGTATTCTCTCCTCAAAACAATCTTTCAGAGAGGAACTGTAATAACCGAATTAACGAAAATCACTATAATAATAGTGATATATAGTGTTATCTTAAAAGAATTACATATTATCAATATAAATAAAAATACGTGGAACATGATGGGTTCAATTGGTGTGAATGAAAAATGGAGGGACACAACCTTTGAGGAAAAGACATATTGTTTTGGAAAAGGAGTGATTGTTCAGAAAAGACACAATGTTTCAAATGAACAGACATGACTCTTCCAAAGGATACACCTTTTCGGATGAATCATTTCCACCTTTCGGAAGGGGCACTTGATGGCTATATAAACCTGCATTTATCCACAGGTTTAAGTATGAAAAATTTCTACAAAAGAAAAAAATTCTCTTGCTTCTAAAAACTCTGTGTGATCATCTCCCGTTGAGTGAGTTCGAAGAAAACCGGAAAGTTTGATGTACCGCTACATTTTGGTTGTAAAGCCATTTTATTCTGGGAGGAAAATTTCGCAGCCTCTGGCACTTGAGGGGAATTATTTCCTTAAGAACACTTCGTGAATTCGGTGGACTTGGCTTTTCTGCTTCATCTATTTTTTTTTAAGAAACTGAAAATATACTTCTTTGAAAGATCATTTTGATCTTGTGTTGAAGGTGTTGGACAACTTCATAAGTGTTCTTGATTTATTCTTGAATTTGTGTTGAAGTAGTGTTGTAAAAATACAGATTTTGTGTACCCGATAAACAATAATCTTAAGGAAATAATTTTGGAAATTTTTTTTTTGCTTGTTTGGTGAAATTTTCTTTTCACTAAAGTTTTTTTTTTCAGAATCTGTATTGCTTGGTTTCTGGAGATTAAAGCTTTTAGCTTTCTACTCCTTTTGAACTTAACTAGTGATTTGAAGACATAAAATCTTCATCACAAGTTAAAGATCACTCAGTTGACGATTGGAAGTCCTAGAAACTTCATTGTTAAACTAGAAACAAGAGGTGTTTAAAGTTACTGCAACTTTATTAATAGTATTTTGATATACTAAAGTTTCTGTCTTATTGTGATAGGAAAATGACTACGGATAGTCAAGTGCATGATGTTGCAACAACTATGGCAGCAACTAGTGTTTCCACAATGAGTCATACAAATGCTTCGCCGGCAATGGCACCAGCGGAGAAACCCGGAAAGTTCGCGGGTATTAACTTCAAAAGGTAGCAGCAGAAAATATTTTTCTACCTTACAACTCTTTTTCTTCAAAAGTTCACATTTGAGGAAGCTCCAGAGGTGCTCGAGGGAACCTCTAAACAAGAGCGATTTGTGATTGTAGAGGCTTTGAAACACACCGATTTTCTTTGCAAGAACTACATCTTGAGTGGTCTCCAAGATGATCTCTACAATGTGTATAGTGGAAAAAAATAATAAAAGAGTTGTGGGGAGCGCTAGAACGGAAATACAAGATAGAGAACCAAATCCTATACGCTTTACTAGGGGTGAATAAGATCGAATTGAAAATCGCACCACCGCAAATTGAGTTAGATTTAAAAAAATCCGACTAGTGATTTCATTTGTTTGACTTGATTTGGTTTTGAAAA
>NW_025863166.1:0-2667 GCF_002878395.1 Capsicum annuum
AAGTTGAGAAATTATAACCAATCATAAAAATTTATACTATTTTTTTTTTATGTATACTTACTTACTCAAAATTCTATCTAATAATATTATTACTATTTGTTTAAATCACATATCACTTGAACCAACATAAACGAGCAATGCACGTGCTGAGAAACAAGTCTACTAACGATCAAAAAATAATTAATTATTTTTGAATTTATATACTTTATTTATATTTTATATTTCTAAAACATAATTCATCAGTCTAGGTATTCATCGACGAAGAAAGTTTTTGAACTTAGGGCTCAACCAGAGAAAGTGGACAAACGAAAATAAATTGGATATGATTTTTCTCTGTTTCAATCCACAAATTCACTATGAAGTAAGGTGGAAATCAATTTGAGATTTTAAAATATTTGGATCCCCCTTCTCATCAAACCCCAACTAGGACAATAAAGAATTTTGGTAACTCCTGACATAGTGTTAGTACAGCTACAACAACTAGTAAGTTTTACTTTTAACTAGTGGGTATTATTTATGTACGCCATTGACTAAATCAATATTGATTGCAGAAGTTACAAATATTCTGAGATGAACTTTTAATCATGTAAGTTCTGGGTTTAGTTCTTCCTTTTTATCACCTTCAATCATTTATAAAGTCTCCGTGTAACATTGTCAGATCTTTAGCAGGACAACCAAGAATCTTGGTAACTTTTGACCTAGTATCAATGTAGCTACAACAACTAGTAAATTTTAATTTCAATTAATGGGTATCACTTATGTAGGCCATTGGCTAAATTAATATTTATTGCAGAAGTTGCAAGTCTTCTAAGACAAACTTTTAATCATGTAGTTTTGGATTTGGTTCTTCCTTTTTATCACCTTCAATCATTGATGAGAATGCTAAATCTTTGAATAGACAAATACCTTTGAAATATAAAGACAATCAATTTTTTAAAATCACACTTTATATGAGTTCAATACTTTCATTAATTAAAATTTAAATAAGTTGAGAAATTATTAATCAATCATAAAAATTTATATTATTTTTTATGCATAATTACTTACTCAAAATTTTATTTAATAATATTTTTAATATTTTTTTAAAATCATATATATTACTTGAATCAACATAAATATGCAATGCACGTGCTAAAAAACTAGTCTAATATCGATTCCATAATACTTAATACTTTTTAAACTTTTACACTTTGTTTTATTTTCTTTTAATACTTTAAATATAATTCATAATGATATACTGAATAAGTTAAATTTAGGGGTCTGCTTGCACATAAACAGCATACATCCAAACTAAGTGTTACTCTCATTGCTTCTTCTCCATGTTCTTACAAAATCTCCATTATCGAAGCGAGCAATTTATGGAAGATGTGTTGCTGAAACATGTGATGACGATGAAGATTGGCACCTCGTGTGTTTGGCAGCGCCTATTTTAGGCATTGCCGGTTTGGGATATTAACAAATTTGTGTAGCTGTGAGTAGCTATTTTTTTGTTTTTAATTTTTAAAAATTACAATATATTTTTAGTTCATAAATCATAATTATGTTGGGATGAACTTTAATTTTGTATCTAGTATATTCTAGGCAGTATTTGGAAGCTCCTTGTATTGTTAGGAGGTATTATTGTTGTTTGTTTGTGAAAAAGAGAGAGCTGTTAGACTATTTATTGTATGATAATCGTCCGTGTCCTCTTAATTTCCAGAGTTACACTATATAATTTCATAAACCATAATTATGTTGGAATTGTTATAAATGTATTTACGTTATAGTGAATGTCTATCAATATCTACTTTGATATCTATTAGAATTTGAAGCATCCGTCTTTTATTCAGACTAGGAGTAAATTTTTCCTATAAATAGAGGAGTTTTGTTCATTGTATTTACAATCTGATGATCTCTCATCCCTCAAGAGAAGAAATAAGAACCACTCTCTCTATTCTCTCTACTTTTCTTCTTTATTCTTTCTTGTTTTCTAACACGTTATCAGCACGAGACTCTGCCAAACACGATGATATTATAAATCTAAAGGTAATTTCAAGGTTAGTAATTCCTTATGTTATTTGTCTTTTGTTACTAATGATATAATTATTGTTGGATTTGAGAAAAAATAATTGGTTTGGAACCATTTATGTTTTAAATTCATTCCTCAAGAATAATATTATCAAAAGGAATGATAATATTTGGTTTCAAGTCCCATTGATTTATGCCTAAGACGCCTTTATATGGATAAAATATTGAGTTTGAATCTCAATACACCATATTGATGATATTGTGATGGCTAAGGCAAAATAATGGGTATTGGGTGAGAAGTCATGAAATTTGACCCATTGAATATGCTCCATTCCATGAAGTGAATGCGGTAGCAATATATGATAAGTCTGGAATATGACAACTTACTTCATTCTTGAGGTGTATGTGGTAGCAGTGCATAATATGTCTGAAAGAAGAAAAGTGATTGAATGCACGAATATAATAATGATCATCAAAAGTGATGATATTTTCACACGCTTATATGAGTATAAGATATGATAGAGAAAAATTCTCTACATCATATGTATGCCTCGATTTGCTTCTGAAGTAGCAAAATCTTGAAAGAGGTTATAAGCTATCATAATTTGATAGACTTAAGGCACGATTATATTCCATTCCCCAGGAATGGAATATAATCGT
>NW_025863167.1:0-1002 GCF_002878395.1 Capsicum annuum
TAAATTAACAGTGGAGTTTTCTTCTTCTTAGGAATTAAAATTTTACAAGATTAATTTTAAGATGAGTTCATCTCATATTTAGTTTGGATAAAATCACGGAATGATTATCTAACAATAGTTATTTTAAATTATAATGTTATTTTTATCCCGCATTGAATTTGAAATAGCAATCTTAAATATATCAACTATTCCGTGACAGATAAAGTATTAATTTATTGAAAATATAGTATTATATTTATTCCGTATTGAATTTGAAATAACTAATCCTTAAATAATTAATTCGAAATAACTTGTTGCTAACCAAACATGTCCTAATAGAGTATTTATTAGTCTTCATTCTCATATAGTGTTTTAAAAAGTAGTTCGGACTCCCAATGAGGCGAGGCATAGTAAAAAACGCTCGAGGTGTTGTAAATATAAAATACATAATTAGTAAATATAAAATAAATAATTAGTAAATATAAATGATGGAAATAATTTTTTGTTTACTAAACTAAACTCAAATCATGCTTTTTGAAAAGATTGAAATTTTATGTCATAAAAGACTGATTTTATCTCATCTTCTATACATGTTATAAAGCAAAGGACGGATCATAAGAAGAAGCCACGTGGCAAACTATTGCTAAGCCACGCGGCAATTCTTAGGACAAAACTATTAAGTATTGTAATAAAATATTTGTATTAAAGAATATTAAAATTTTGAATTTGAAAATAAAGGAGGGAAATAAAAGAGTCCTAACTATGCTCTAAAAATTAATTAATGAATCTTTTCAACCCACAAGATAGACGAGGTCTGAGTAATATCAGGAAGTTATAAAAAACTTTTTAAAAATTTTGTCATAAAGAATATTAAAAATTTGAAACTGAAAAAGGGTTGAAACTGAAAATTAGTTTTCATGCGGGAAGAAACCTCTATTTGATAAACTATATTAAATCGAAATATACAAATATTATGAAAATTGTAATTAGTTTACTGTAAAAAAAATCATAACATATAAGGAT
>NW_025863168.1:0-1253 GCF_002878395.1 Capsicum annuum
TATAGATTTCTGTGGTTGAAGTAATTCAGATAGTTATTATTCAGATGGATATTATACAGATTAAAAATGTTAGAATATATTAAGAGAGTTAGAGAAAAACAAAGTTGGAATATATGAAGAAATTAATTATAGAAACCAGCTTAGAAAAGGAAGAGAAAAATTAAAAGAAAGATTAATTTGGATAAATAAAACCATAAAACAACTAGAATTAAAAGACAGTTTAGAATATGATTTAGACATAGAATTATTTATAGACGAAAAAGACAGGATAATTAACGAAATAGATAACCTAAAATTTAATATCAGATATAGTACAATTAGAATAAATTATTACAAAGAAATTTGCAGTATCACAACTACTTTAGGATAAAATGATAGATTATGAGTATTTAAAATATTGGAGACAAGATATGGAAGAAATAAGATTAACAAAGATACTGATGAAAGAGAATTTAATTGAATATTTTAGAAAAAAAGATATAGAATATTTAAAATACCTCTATACAAGAATTACAAAGACTAAGAGAAAAAATTAAAGAATATTACAGTAAAGCATTTAATCAAATACCATCCAATCACCCCCCAAGATATGAACATTAATAAAATTAAAATAAATAATAGAGAAGTTAAGAAATATCCATGCACAAAGAAAAAATAGATCCATTAGAGATACAATAGATATATTTAAGTTACCCAAGTTATCCGTACCTTACCCAAGTTATCCGCACTCCCCGACAATTGGTATCAGAGCCATGTTACTTGAAATGGTAGAGTCATTTAGATTGTGTAAAAGAAACAAATAAAATAATACAACTATGGCTAGGATATATGTCAAAACAATTATTAGATAATAAAATAGATACAAAAAATACATCAAAATATATATAAAAGACATTAATAGGAACAGTAAAATTATAATTTTTAAACCTAGCTGAAGCAAGTAAAAAAGTATTATGATCTGATAATAAAACAAAAGGAACATCAACAACTACTAAAATACTACCAACAAAAATATTGAAAAAATATGAAATAGCTATAAGAGATGAATTTAGCAGTGTAACAACAGAAGAAGAGTAAAATAAAAAAAAAAGATACGAATAGGAATTTAATGTTAAAACTAACAATACGTAATATGTGCTATATAGATGAGTATACGTGAGAATTTAAAGAATATTATTATAAAGGAACATATAATATAGAAGAAATTAAAGAAATAAGAAAATTATATTTTAGTAAATTATCTGAACCATTTA
>NW_025863169.1:0-1295 GCF_002878395.1 Capsicum annuum
AGGAAGCTACACCTATAATAATAAATTCCCCTTAAGATTTATCACTAAAACATGGAATAGAATTCAATTGGTCAATATCAACATGAACAAAACAAATCCAAATGGAATTCACACAAAAACCCATACACTTGAACTTTGGAAAGAGATTCTTGGACTTCATGGACGAAAGGAGTCCATGAATAAACATTATGCATACTTGCTAGTGAGTTTTCTTGAAGATACATAGAGGAAAGCTTGGATTCTTGGCTTGGAATCAAGCACCTAGGGTTTCTTGTTCTTAGGGATTAATCCTTCAGAGAAACCCTAATTTGTTGTTGTAGAAGAATAATGAACTAATGAGCTATGGTCGGGTGTAATTAGCAGCTAAATTGGGTGGAAAAAGACCCAAATACCCTTTTAAAAATTGCTTTAAAATAACCGAATGGGACATACGATGATGGATGCGATAGTCCATCCTGGGTCAACGGTCTGTCGGTCCTGGCCATCGCACTTGGTCAAAATATGGGCTCACTGACTCCCTTGGGATAGTTCATCGCTAGTCCGACGGTCCGTCTGCCTGGGCCATCACTTATAGGCAGAACATGGTCTTACTACCTTGCTGCAACGGCATGGGCGATGGTCCATTGCTAGTCCAACAGCCCGTTGGCCTCCATCGTCGCACCTGGGCAGTTTTACTGCCTTATGTATTTCGGCCAAAACTTTCACTTCTGATGTCGGATTTTGATGAAATTGGTATGGATGAAAATCTTAATCAATTTCCCACGTGACAAAAAGTGAAAATATTTAAAATACCACATGTACAAAAGTGGATTCATCTTTCAAATAAAGTTTTTCTAATATTCTCGGGACAATTTCAAGCTAGGGAAAAATATGTCGTATTACAAAAGGCGAGCACGGACATCATTTGTAAGGAGAATCACATAGGAAATATAGGAGCTGATAAATACCCATGCCTACTGCATCTACTGCATCACCGCATTTGATAATTCCAACAGCTTTTCATGAGCGAAAACATCACAAGACAAAGAAATGAAGGAATGGGACATGAGGAAAGCCTTTTGGTTCACCCTACACACAGAATACAAAAGGAAAAAGACAATGGATTAAACGTGATAATACCTGGGCATTAGGATTGCAACACAAGAAACTAACTTTGAGAAAGACTAAATTTTGCTTGCCCCACGATTGAGAGTGTATGTGGGTTAATATATTGCTACTGATCAAGGATTCAACCTAATCGTATATGTAAAACATAAATTACATGCCATGCGTCCAAATGCTCCATCGATGCACTC
>NW_025863170.1:0-1300 GCF_002878395.1 Capsicum annuum
ACAACAACAACAAACCCAGTGTATTTCCACATAGTGGAGTCTGGGGAGGGTAAGATGTACGCAGTCCATACCACTACCTCCGAAGAAGTAGAGAGGTTGTTTCCGATAGACCCTCGGCTCAAGACGAGGAATAATAATCAAATCCATAATAAAGCATGGAACAAGATGACATAACATAAATTCGACACCCACAAGTAATAGTAATCAAAGAAAAGTAAACAAAATCGTAATAGAGCATGAAACAAGGTGTCTTAGCAAGAATAATACACCCACCAAGTAATACCCTACACTAGCGACCCAAACTGACACTAGCCTTCTATCCTAATTCGCGTCATCCAGATCTTCCTATCTAGGGTCATGTCCTCAGTAAGCTGTAACTGCTCCATGTCCCGCCTAATCACCTCTTTCCAGTACTTCTTCGGTCTACCCCTACCCCACTTAAAACCATCCAAAGCTAGTCTCTCACACCTACGAACCAGGGCATCCGTGCCCCTCCTCATCACGTGTCTGAACCATCTCGGTCGGACTTCCCGCATCTTGTCCTCCACCGAAGTCACTCCAACCTTCTCCCGGATAGTCTCATTCCGAACTCTATAACCAAGGAAAAAAAATAGTCCAAAGCAATACGGAGAACGAGATAACAGAAATGAAGAAGTCATAGCAAAATACTATAGACAACATGACAAATCACCCTAAGCAATAATCACAACAAGATAATATGATAAACGAAGTACAGAAAACAACATAGTAACCAAACTCAAAGGACAAGAAATTGCAAGAGTAATACTATGACTAATAGTACGGAAAGATAAGCGAGACAACGCTTGACCATCTAGCTAACCTTCAACCCTAATTCAATAATTTGTTTCCTCCATAACCTCCTATCTAAGATCATACCCCCACCTCCTATCTAAGATCATTTCCTAAGTAAGTTGAAGGTGCATCATGTCCGGTCTAATCAACTCTCCCCAATACTTCTTCGGCCTACCTCTATCTCTCGTGAAACCATCCATATCCAACCTCTCACACCTTCGCATTGAGTCATCCGTACATCTCCTGTGCATACGTGCATATGACTGAATTATCTCAACTTCATTTCCCGCATCTTCTCCTCGAGGCTGCTCCTACCTTATCCCGGATATCTACATTCCTAATTCTATCTCTCCTGGAATACACATAAAGCAAAATTCAGACATCAAAGCTTATAGCATACTCCCTCCGTCCAACAAGACCTGTCCATTTTACTAAAAATAGATGTCCAACAATACTTGTCTAATTGTAAACCAATGGATAATTTACC
>NW_025863171.1:0-11587 GCF_002878395.1 Capsicum annuum
AGAGATGTGGATGGATATAAGTTATGGTACTCAGGTAGAATGAGACATAGAAATGGGGTAGGTATCTTTGTAGATGAAGAACTTAAGGAACAGGTGGTAGAGGTTAAAAGAGCCAGTGATAGGTTGATGTCTATTAAGTTGGTCATGGGAGGAACAACAGTGAATATTATTAGTATTTATGCTCCGTAATTAGGTTTGGACGAGGAAGAGAAGAAGGGCTTTTGGAGGTTTTGAATGAGATTGTGAGGGGCGTCCCGAGCACTGAGAAACTTTTCATGAGAGGGGACTTCAATGGGCATATTGGGTCTTCGTCGAGTTTATGATAATGTGCATAAAGATTTTGATTTTGGATAGAATAATAAAGGAAGTGCTTCTCTTTTGGATTTTCCTAGGGCTTTTGGGTTGTGGATAATGAATTCGAGATTTTTGAAATGTTTCGTAGTTCAGTGGCCAAGACTCAGATAGACTTTTATCTCCTTAAGAAGAGTGATAGAACACTATGTAAATATTGTAAAGTCATACCTAGACATAATCATTTGACTAAACATAGGTTGTTAGTGATGAACTTGGTAATCACTAAGGGCTAAAAGAAGAGGAGTGTGGAGGTTTGACCCAAGATTAAGTGAGGTAGATTGACTTTGGCTAATACTTTGAAGATGGGAGAGGAGTTAAGAAGCAGGGGGCTTGGAAGAGTAGAGGGGATGTGGATAGTATGTGGGAGACGATTGCCAGTTGCATTAGGGAGATCGCTACAGAGGTGTTAGTGTCTTGAGCGGTCGATTTGGCAAACATCGAGGGGACTAGTGGTGGAATGAAGAGGTTAAGAGGAAGGTGGAGTCTAAGAAAGTGGCTTATGCTAAATTGGTTTAGAGCAAGAATAATCAAGAGAGGCGGACGAATAAGGAAGAGTATAAGTTATAGCTAGCTCAGAGGCTAAGTTAGCAGTTATAGTGGCTAAAATGACAGCTTTTGAGAGCTTATATGCGGCTTTAAAGGAGAAAGGCAGGGATAAGTGCATCAAGGTTGAGAATGGTACTATGTTGGTTGAGGAAGCCCTCATTAAAAAAAGGTGGCAGTCCTATTTTCATACACTTTTAAATGATAAGGGGAATAAAGGTTTCATGTTTGGGGACTTGGAGAAATTTGAGGAGTGTCACGACTAAGGTTATTGTAGGCATATCGTGGTTAAGGAGGTTAAGAGGGCTATTCGCAGGATGCATCGAAGTAGGGCGATGGGGCCAAGCGAAATTCTAGTGGATTTTTGGAATGCACTGGCGGGGTAGGTTTATAGTGGTTGACAAGGTTCTTAACATCATTTTTAGGGTGGGAAGGATGCCTGAAGCATGGAGGTGGAGTACAATGATTCCATTGTATAAGAACAAGGGAGACATCCAAAGTTGCAACAACTATAGAGGTATTAAGTTGTTGAGTCATACTATGAAAATTTGGGAAAGGGTGGTAGAGTTGAGGATGAAAAGGAGCGTGATTATCGCTGAGAATCAGTTCAATTTCATGCTAAGTCTCTCGACTACTGAGGCCATTCACATGGTGTTTATTGATCTTGAGAAGGCTTATGACAGAGTTCCCAAGAAGATTCTGTGGGGGTGTTTGGAGGCTAGAGGGGTGCCTGTGGCGTACACTAGGTTTATTTAGGACATGTATGATGGCGCAAAGACTCGGGTGAGGACGGTAGGTGGAGATTTAGAGCATTTTTTATTTTGGTAGGGTTGCATCAGGGTTTGACTCTTAGCCCTTTTTTATTTGCCTTAGTGATGAATGTTTTGACAAGACATATTCAAGAGGGGGTGCCTTGGTGTATGTTATTTGCTGATAATGTGGTACTTCTTAAAAAGACTTGGGGAGGAGTTAATGATAAGTTGGAGATTTTGAGACAGACCCTTGAGTCTAAAGGATTTCGGTTAAGTAGGACCAAGATGGAGTACTTGAAGTGTAAGTTTAGTGATGTATCGTAGGAGGCTGACATGGTTGTGAAGATAGACTCTCAGGCCATTCGGAAGAAGGAGAGTTTCAAGTATCTGGGGTCTATGAATTAAGGTAATGGTGAGATTGAGGAGGATGTCACACATCATATTGGGGCTGGGTGGTTTAAATAAAGAAGGCTCGCTTTGGGAGTTTTATGTGATAAGAAGATGCCCCCAAAGCTTAAAGGGAACTTCTATAGAGTGGCAGTCCGACCGACTATGTTGTATGGAGAGTATTGGCCAGTTAAGAACTCCCACATCCAAAAGTTGAAGGTGGCGGAGATGAGAATATTGTGATGGATGTGTGGCCATACTAGGAAAGATAAGGTAAGAAATGAAATTATTCAAGAGAGGTAGGAGTGGCATCTGTGGAAGACAAGATACTAGAAGTAAGGTTACGTTGGTGCGAGCATGTGATGAAGAGGGGCTTTGAGGTGTGAGACACTGGCTATGAATGATTTTAGGCGGGGTAGAGGTAGACCGAACAAATATTAGAGGGATGTTATTAGGAGGGTGTGGAGAATGCTGATTAGGGTTGAGAGAGTGTCGGTAACAATAGGGGAGCATACTTTATTTGTGCTAGAAATTTCTTGTTCGCATTGTTGAGTGATGTCTATGATTTCAGATAGATAGTTTTAGTATTATCTTGTGACTGTAGTATTATCTTATGGCTAGTGACGTTAGTTTATTTTGCAGACTGTACTAGTTTTTATGCGTTTATGTTCTGTATTTGTTATACTGCTATCAGTCCTAAGCCGGGGGTCTGTTAGAAAAAGACTCTCTACTTCATCTTAGGTGGTGGTATGATCTGCGTACACTCTATCCTCCCCCAGACCCCTCTATGTAGAAATCCATTGGGTATGTTGATATTGTTGTTGTTGTATCATGTTATTTTATAAAATATTAAATTACTTGAGGTCTCTTTTAATATTCTAATTCTCTTTTAATACTTTCTTCCATATAAATAATTTTTAAAAAAAAATATCCAATTAAGTGATTAAGAACTTTAATAATTATAAAAATTTTTAATAAAATATATTTAATATATCGGTCATTAAATTATATTAATTATAAAGTAAAAAATATTATATAAATTATATTTTAAAATTTAATTATTATTATTTATATCTAGAGTTATTTGGATCCGAACTTAGTACGGAATACGAATTTAATGAAACTAGCATTTATATATTCGTAGAATACACCTTTCACTTCATTTAAAACTTCACGTAGTAATCTTTTTTATAATTTTATAAATTACACAAATAAAATAAAATAGTTATTTTTAATCTAATTAAAATGAAATAGATTGTGTATGAAACTTGGAAGGATATGCAATTATATAAGCAGAAAATGAGGTGACAGGTTAGGTAGGTCCACTGATAAAATAGTTTGGGCGTCATGCAGATGACAAATGCTATATGGCGTCATCTTTACACGTACACAGTTGAGGTAGTAGCAGTGTCGTTGTCAGAAATTTGACTAGGAGTGTGCATATTTTCTTTTTAGTTGTGTTGAGGATGTACAAAATTTAATATAGACGTATAATAGCTAATATTAAGCTTCTTTACACTATATAATCTTTTGACAAAAGATGTGCGTCAAATCACCCTTTTTCTAAGATCATCCCTCTGCCAATGGGTATAAGTATACCTCAACATCGGGTATTTACATTTGATCTATCAATTCAAGATATATACAATAATAACATACATAATATTACACGAGGAGTTTGGAGAGGTAGTATGGACATGTACTTCTGCCTTGTGAAGATAGAGAGGTTGTTCTCGATTGACTCTCGACTCTCAACTCAAGTAAAACATATAAAAAATATTAGGCATGTAAAATTAAAAAAATAGTAAATCTGAAAATGGTAGCAACGACAAACAATTAATATGATGACTGAACTAAAACAAACAAATTATTCTAATATAGAAGAATAACATAGTATGAAAGTAATAACAAAAGTACTACTTAATAGGGAAATTAGACAACGCTCAGCCACCCACTAACCACATCATTGATCTCCGTATTTTTATATCTAGATCATATCCTCGAAAAGCTACAGATACCTAATATAATCACCTTTACGTAGACCTCCTCAGCCTACATCTACCTCTATTTATACCCACTATTACAAGATAATATCTTTTATAAATTATTTTTGTTATCATGATTAAATTATCTTATATTCTTAATTCATTAGAACTAAAATCATTCATTGGGGGTAAATATTCGGAACCAATAAGTATTTGCGTGATGATTAAGTGCATCTTCCGACAAATTGAATTGCACAATGTTTGCGAGTAGCTTTCTTTGACGTACTAAACGTATATAGGACTATCTCTACACTTAATATTACAATTTACAACACAAAACTAAGCTAAATACTTCATGATATATACAACTTAAATACGTAAGTGAGAAAAATGAATCAACAGACCTCCCAAGTTTCCAATTGAGAAAAGGGGACAAGTGGGTCCCGCAACTTGTCCCTTTTAAAAAAACTAATTCATTTGAACAATTGGGACAGTTGTTCGACAACTACATTAGTTGTCTCAACAACTTCACATAGTTGTTGAACAACTGCTAGAAGTTGTTGAAACGAAAAATCTTTAAAAAAGATCAAAAATTTTTGTCCCTCCCACCTAATTTTAAAAACTTGAAGGATTCTCACTTAATTAGACAACTTATTTGTCCCTTTTAATCCAAAGTCCCAGTAGTACTACTATAATTTTCTTGAATAGCATAACTATGTTCATCCATATTTGGGCCCTAAAAGCGGGCCATCAAACCAGTTGAGAAAGGCTACAGAGCCATCTATTTGGTAGATGGGTTTTTATGGGCCTTCTTTGGGGTCTCGAGGGTTATTCTACGTTAATAGGAGTAAACATAGGCTAAACCAACTACTAATATTTGAATATTGACTATGTAGGACTTAATTTCCTTCATAACTCACTGCTAAATCAACTACCAAGCAATACGTTAATACATGCATAAATAATATATAGATTTCCACATCGATAATCCCTACAGTACAAAAACTTGCATAACTCTAATTGAGGCCCCTTTGTTATTTACTATTGGCTTCTTAGGTTTAAGTGGGTAAACAGATAGAAAGAGAAAGGAAAAGGCTCTCACATCTAGTTTCCCTAGAAGCAACTTTTTAGAAGAAGGGTGCTATTGAAGTAACTTATTTTCAGATTCGAACAGTCTTTTATTTTGTCCTCCTCAGAAACAAAAGTATGAGCCGGGGCAGCCATTTCCTTTTCTTACAACAGATGAAGAGCAGATGAAGAACAAGAAGAACACTGCAATTTTATAACCAGGCTTTAAATCTCATAAACAAAATAAGAGATCATGAGAGCAAAAAGGGAAAAATAAAGTGCAAAAAGGCCTCACCAGTACTAGGATACAAAGGATGAGGGAGAGGGTAAGGAGGGTTATATGAAAAATAGAACGAATACAGCAGAGGCAGAGCACATCTACCAAATTTCTTTGAAAACACACCAGCTACATCACCGATATTTCAAAATCAAGGAAACTTATTTTCCTATTTAGAAAAAAATTCAAAATGTGAGAGTAGGATTGAGGTTGTCTTAACTGCATAAAGTAGTTTGCCCACTTAAAATTGTGTTCAATTAAAAGAAATATAAAAATGAAGACTTTAAGAGGGCAAACCAATTTACGTACTTAAGACAACCTATGTCCTACTCACACACTTTGAAATTTTTTTCTGAACCGGATAAAAAGTTGACTTGATTTTGAAACGTCGGTGATGTAGATAGTGTGTTTTTAAAGAATATTTGATAGATGTGCTCTGCCTCCACTGTATTCGTTCCTTTTTAATATAACCCTCCTTCCTCTCTCTCTCATCCTTTGTACCCTACTACTGGTGAGGTCTTTTTGCACTTTATTTTTCCCCTTTTGCTCTTATGATTTCTTATTCTGTTTTTGAAATTTAAAGCCTGGTTAAAAATTGCAGTGTTCTTCTTGTTCTTCATTTCCTGTGTGAAAAGAAAATGGTTGCCCCGACTCATGCTTTTGTTTTTGAGGAACAAAACAAAAGACTGCTTGAATCTAAAAATGAGTTGCTTCAACAGCACCTTTCTTCTAAAGAGGTGGTTCTGGGGAAACTAGATATGAGAGTCTTTCCTTTTATCTTTTCATCTGTTTACCCACTTAAACCTAAGAAGCCAAAAGTAAATAATGAAGGGGCCTAAATTAGAGTTATGAAGATTATTTTATTTATGTAGGTAGTAGCGTATTTTTTGGTAGTTAGTTTAGCAGTGAGTTATGCAGGTAATTAAGTCCTACATAAGTAATTCACTATGTTAACAGAAATATATGAATTTGAAAATAGTAGGCTTTGAAAATTTTAAAAAACAATTCATTAGTTTAAAATTAAAAAATCATAGTTGAGAAGACCTAAAACATCTCTAATTATATCATAAATTTATATATTTCAAATATATTTAAATATTATATAAAATATAATGATAATTAAAAGATAGCTTATAATATTAGTAGTAGTAGTAGAACATACATATCTACTACTACTATTACTAATAATAAAAATAATGATAATAATAATAATAATAATGATAATAATACATCATTTACTATCAAAAATATGTGGTTGATCTCAAATATTTTTTTTTAGTTCAATTATAACATTATAAGATAAATTTGCATTATATTTGCAGAAAGGTAAATAGCAAAGATAATTAAAAGTAATAATGTAATATCCCGAGATTCAAACCAATAGTGCCTCCATGACTCAAGCCCATAGAAATAAATTATAGTTTTTTGGTTGTTTTCTGGTCAAGGGTGATGTGTATTAAGGCTTTAAAGATGTCCTAATGCTTGGGCGAACCAAAACATTCTTTATCAATTGAATTCTTGAAAAGGATTTTGGCATAGTCAAATTCAAATGAGCATATCTCCCATTGTACTACTAATTATTGATCTCAAGATCTACCAAAAGATATATAATTGAATTAGCTTTCCAACGATACCCATTTCATTAAAATCCAAATTCGGAGCAAAGAGATGCTTATTTTACTCTAGCATATCAACCTGGAAAATCCGTGACGACCTTTTGTGATGACTTGTCACAAGCCTGATGTCCCGTCACAAAATGTTGTCACCTTAAGGCAGAAAGTCACAAAATCAACCCTTTTTATGAAGACAATTCATGATGCCTATCACGGGCCTGATAACTTGTCATGGATGTCGTCAGCTATTTTTTTCAGCAATAGATGGATGATTTTTTTAAGGGTATTTTAGTCATTTCCCATTTTTGAAGGCCTCTTTATATATGAGAATCCTCATCCAAAACCTAATTTCTTCATTTCTCTGTTCCAATTCTCTTTAGAAATATATCTAAGGTTTTATTTAAGGAAATTAATCTTCCAAAAATCATCCATAAATCTTCAAGATTCCTTCAAGAATCAAGTTCCTCATAGAGTCGGCTTCAAGAATTTATTTATTAAAAGTGTGAGTAAAGTCTCAAGCACTAGACTTCAACCGATTTCAAAGATTAAGTGTGTGGGGTTTTCAACAAGAGAAATTCTTTCGTTCTTGTGCTCAAAGCTTTGATTTTTATTATGGATTTGTATGATTTTGCAAGTGGGTTTATACCCAAATTACTTCATCATGAGATTATGAGAATGTAAATCGTTCAAGCTTTGTTATACATGATTATTTTACATTTTTAAAGTTACGACTTGATTTTTAATAATGTGAATTTCAAGTTTCTACCATGAGTTTGTATGTCAAGTTTTTTCAAGATATGTGTCAAGCTTTAAGCGTCCTTATGACAAATTGGATTATTGAATAAATTGATTCATGAGAATTGAGTTGTTACAATGAGTCTTGAAATTTTCTCAAAGTTATTGATGTTACTATGACTTAATGAATTGATGCACTTTGATATTGAGAGAGATTTATTTGATTTAAGTTAAGTTAGGAATCCACAAATTGATTATGATTTTATAAATGAGAAAGAGATTTGATTTGGTCTTCATGATAGACCCTTGTGATGTGTGTGATGGATTTCCTAATGCATTCTGAGCTTGTGTCTGGGAGTAGTAATTAGCACCGAGCGGGAAATGTTGTATTTCCCCCGAAAATATGTTCCACCATAGGATTGATATTGATAATTGTGGGCCGTAGGCAGAGTATGAGAGTGTAATCACTAAATTTAGGTTGTACTTCCTGGCAAGAGTACGATGCTCCCGCCAATGTGGGGTTCTATCCTTGGGAGGACAAAACATTGGACTCCATGTAGCTCACATGGTTTATATTGGTTATAAGAAGCTCCCATGTCCATAAGAGTCAAGTTTCTTGAATTACAGGTCACTCCGAGTCTTGAGTTGAAGAGTTGAGTTATTTATCACGATTTATGAGGTTTTTATTATATGATTTATTTACTATGAGATCATGAAAAGTATGTTTCAATCTAACTCAAGCCAAGTGAGCCATCATTGTACCTATGCATATTTTCATGAAATTGATGACGCTATTTTCATTGTTGCATGAACCCCTACATACTCAGTATATTCCAAAGTGCTGACCCACATATTTTCCTATGGGCTATATTTTCTCATATTGTAGGTTCAGGTACTCAGCCGCGTTAGTGATCTTCGGGTGCCTCTTTTCGTCTGCTCAGTGGTGAGTCTTCATGGTTCGAGGATCGTGTTTATAATTTTGTGATAACATTTTGTTTTTATTGCTTTCAGTACTGTTTGAGTCAATTGGGGGTTTGTCCCAATATCTCCTTAATTTTGATGTATAGAGGGTTTGTCAGGCTAAAGGTTTAGTATGCACAAAATTTTAGTATTTTGGATTGTACAGGCTAGTTTCGTATCTTATTCCAGTATGTTTATGATATGCCATTCTCTCTTATATTAGCATGAATATTATCAAAGTGAGTTCTAGAAGTGATGACAGGTTTAGAGGGTTAGCTTAAGGCCGCATGTGGCCTTAAGCATCGTCTGGAGTCTCGGGATGGGATCTTGGGGCGTTACAACCTTGGTATCCGAGCCTAAGTTTTAAAGAGTTCTAGAGAGTCTGGTGAGCTACGTTATGTAGAGTCTTGATCATCGGTGTGTAGCGCACCACATCTATGAGCAAGAGGCTACGAGACGTTTTAGGAAAAGTCATTTTTTTATTTCAAAAGTCCATCATGCCTACGACTGTTTCTCTCTGCTATTAATTTGTGCTCTCTTAGGACAAAAAATATCTCCTCGTTGAGCTCGCAGAAACAAGGAGAAACCTCAACCCATTGATCCCCTGAACAAGCATGTGTCACATGGAGAATTTTGAGCAGCTTTTCAAGTGCTAGCCTAGGCAGTTACCGCCAATACTCAAGCTAACAACTAGGCTACTGTTCTGCCTCCGTAAGAGTATAATTCTGCTACAGCTCGGGTTCGTGACTTTATACGGATGAATCCACCTGAGTTCTATGGGTCGAAGGTCGGTGAAGACCCACAAATATACTTGGATGAAGTGAGAAAGATCACCCAGATTATGCATGTGATTCAGGAGGAGAGTGTTGAATTGGCTGCCTATCGAATGAAAGATGTTGCATATGATTGGGTGGAAATGTGGAGGGAAAGTAGAGGGGACGATGCCGCTCCCATGACTTGGCAGTTATTCCAGGATGCGTTATTGGACAGATTCTTTCTACTTGAGATGAGGAAAGCAAAGATAGAGGAATTCATGAATTTGAGACAAGGCTCCATGAATGTTAAGGAGTATTGCCTTAGATTCAATCAGTTGTCCAAATATGCACCTAGCATGGTGGTTGACTCCTGGACCATCATGAGTAAGTTCATGATCGGTGTGTCGAGTTACATTGTGAAAGAGTGTAGATCTGCTTTTCTTAATAGGGAGATGGACCTTTCTCAGTTGATAATACATGCCCAATAGATTAAAGTTGATAAAGTTAAAGAGAGGGAGTGAGTAAGTGGGAATAAAAGAGCTAAATCAGAGCAGCAGGGATTCGGTCAGTCTAGATTCTATGGAGGGGACTACCCTCAAATCTAGAGATATCCGTTTATGCCCGTGCCTTCCTCAGTTAGTGCTCCCACACCTAGAAGCAGGCAGGAGCAGGGGAACAGGCCTATCTCGTCTAGGTCTCAGGAAAGTGTAAGTAACAAACCTCGTCCTCCTTCATATGCCAAGTATGGTATAGATTATTTTTGGCGAGTGTTTTGTTGATTAGAGAGGTTTCTTTGGTTGTGGAAGGTTGGGCCACTAACTTAGAGATTATCCGTATGCTAGACAGGGGAGTCAAGATGCTCGTCCCCAGAGTCAGGCTACCAGTGCCCCCGCTTTCGTAGTCCACCCAGTTCCTCCTTAGGGTGCCTCTTCTAGTACTGTTGGCGGTTCACGCCAGAATTGCTTCTATGCTATACCACCTCGCCAGGAGAAGGAGGATTATCTATATGTTATCACTGGTATGCTCTGTGTCTTTTATTTTGATGTGTATGTATTGATGGACCCCGGTTCAAGTTTCTCTTAAGTGACACTTCTGGTTGCTATAAATTTTGAGATGGACCCTGAAAATATTCCTGAGCCTATTCTATTTTCTACCTTTGTAGGAGAGTCTATTATTGCTAAGAGAGTGTATAAGAAGTGTTCTATTACTGTCCTTTATCGGGTCATATGTGCTGATTTGATTGAGCTAGATATGGTTGATTTTGACATTATTCTTGGTATAGATTGTCTTTACTCGTGCTATGCATCTATAGATTGTCATACCCGAGTGGTCAAGTTTTAGTTTCCTAACAAACCTGTGTTTGAGTGGTTCGGGAGTTCTGTAACTCCGAAGAGCCATTTCATATCCTACTTCAAAGCTAGGAAGTTGATTTCCATGGGTTGCATCTATCATCTAGTTTGATTTAAAGAACTCATGTTCGAGACTCCGACTATTCAGTCAGTTAGCATTGTTAAAGAGTTTCCCAATGTTTTCTCGAAAGACCTTCCAAGGGTCCCACCTGATAGAGAAATAGAATTCGAGATCGATCTCCTTCCAGGCACTCACCCTATTTTTCTCCCTCCATATCGTATGGCTCTGATAAAACATAAAGAGTTGAAGGAGAAACTCAAAGACCTCTTTGAAAAAGGCTTTATCAGACCCAGAGTTTCCCCGTAGGGTGTACCTATTCTATTTGTGTGGAAGAAAGATGGTACATTGCGTATGTTTATTGACTACCGTCAACTCAACAAGGTGACTATTAAGAACTAGTACCCTCTTCCTAGAATTGATGATTTTATTGACCAGCTACAGGTTAGATCTGGCTATCATCAACTTAAAGTGAGAGAGTGTGATATTCCAAAGACAGCTTTTCGAAGCCGCTATGGTCATTTTGAGTTTCTTGTCATGTCCTTTGAGTTAACCAATGCTCCAGCGGCTTTCATGGATCTTATGAACCGAGTCTTCAAGCGGTATCTATATTTGTTGTTATTGTGTTCACAGATGATATTCTTTTATATTCTCGATGTGAGGATGACCATGCGAATCATCTTTGAATCGTGTTGGAAACCCTTACAGATCATTAATTATTCGCTAAATTTAGCAAGTGTGAATTTTGGTT
>NW_025863172.1:0-1662 GCF_002878395.1 Capsicum annuum
CTCGTGCCCCTCAAATTATTAATGAAATTAATAATTTGAGGGGCACGAGGAAGACTAAGACTAGTGACATTGAAAAGACAAGACAAGACTGCTCAATGAACTCACTTTTGAGATATCCAAGAAATATTTTTTACCGCCTTTAGTAGTAAGTACTACTACTTGATATTATCTACTCGGACTAGAAGCTTGCTTTAAAATTAAAAGAGAAAAAAAGATATTCAAACAGATATGTCATTTGTTGCAACGTATATAAATATCTATTTAGAAATCCAAACAGCTTAGTCATCTGTTACAACAGATATCAATATCTGTTTAAGAAATCCAACAACTCAGTCATCTGTGACAACAGATGAAAATGTTCATTTGATAAATCAGATATGTCATTTGTTACAACAGATATAAATATCTATTTGAAAATTTCCAATAGCTCAATCATCTGTCACAACATATGCAAATGTCTATTTGATAATTAAATTAGATATGTCATCTGTTGCAACAGATATAAGTATCTATTTGAAAATTTTTAACAGCTCAGTCGTTTGTTGCGACAGATTTCATTGCAATTGATTTAGGTGGAACTAGGGATGAATGAATGAGCTCACAGGGTCAACTATAAATTCAATTGAGTCTTTCTAATTGTATGGCATTGGTATTGCATTTATCCTGACCTGAATTATCGATTGATCACTCTGAGTTAAAATGAGTTCTTATCAACTTAATGTTAGGATAGTTATAGTACCTAAGTTGATTTAGGTGAAACTAGGAATGAATGAATGAGCTTACAGGGTCAACTAAAAATCCAATCGAGTCTTTGCAATTGCATGGCATTGGTATTGCATTTATCCCGACCCGAGTCATTGATCGATCACTCAGAGTTAAAATAAGTTTTTATCAACTCAATGTTAGGATAGTGATAGTACCTAAGTTGATTTAGGTAGAACTAGGGATGAATGAATGATCTCACAGGGTCAACTACAAATCTAATTGAGTCTTTGCAATTGCATGCCGTTGGTATTGCGTTCATCCCGACCCGAGTCATCCATCGATCACTCTGAGTTGAAATGAGTTCTCATCAACTCAATGTTAGGATAGTGATAGTACTTAAGTTTATTTAGGTGGAACTAGGGATGAATGAATGAGCTCACAGGGTCAACTACAAATCCAATTGAGTTTTTGTAATTACATGGCTTTGATATTGCGTTCATCCTAACACGATTAGTCGATCGATCACTCTGAGTTGAAATAAGTTATCATCAACTCAATGTTAGGATAGTGATAGTACCTAAGTTAATTTAGATGGAACTAGGGATGAATGAATGAGCTCACAGGGTCAACTACAAATCTAATCGAGTCTTTACAATTGCATGGCATTGGTATTGCATTCATCCCGACCCGAGTCATCGATCGATCACTCTGAGTTGAAATGAGTTCTCATCAACTCAATGTTAGGATAGTGATAGTATCTAAGTTGATTTATGTAGACCTAGGGATGAATGAATAAGCTCATAAGGTCAACTACAAATCCAATTGAGTTTTTGCAATTGTATGGCATTGGTATTGCGTTCATCCCGACACGAGTCATCGATCCATCACTCTGAGTTGAAATGAGTTCTCATCAACTCAATGTTTTAAAAACTATATCTTTTAAATTTTTTAAAATTA
>NW_025863173.1:0-5005 GCF_002878395.1 Capsicum annuum
ATACTCCAACGGATAACCCATCAGTTGGAACAGATGGGGAATCTGTTGGAGTATTTTCTTGTAATGTGGCAGAGAATAATTTATTGAAATTTCTCCACCTGTTGCAATAGGTGGAATATTTGTGGGGAGATATTAAATAGGTCTTCAAATAGATTCGGGTTCCCCATCTGTTCCAACTGATGGGTTGTCCGTTGGAGTATTTTTTTTGGTTATGTGGTAAGAATAGTTTATTGTAATTTGTCTCACCTTTTTAAAAAAAATTATGCAGACATCAAATGCAATGTATTTTTGTTTTTCTTTTGTTTGTAGTTAAAAGATGTCTCTCAAAAGAAAAGAAATAGAAAGTGGAGAAAGTGGATCAATTTCCGTTCACCAAACAAAAAAGGCTAGAGTATAGATAGATTCGGTGGAACTTCCAGAACAATCTCAGTCAGGGAAAAATGAAGCCGAGGAAAGTGATAACTCCTCCTCACCAATAGGGCGTGAAATAATATCAAAATTCCAGCATGATTCTATCAAAACCATTAGTATTGATAAGTTTCGACTTGCGATGCCGATGAATAACCCTAATGCAATATTTGGTAATCTTGTACTTAAATGTCAGTTAGGTAAACCTTTTGACAAACTTAGGAGTATTATGAAGAAGGAAAACATAGATGGACTTTTTAAGTAGAGCTGTTTTGCACACTTTTTTGAGCAGTCTGGGCCCCGCCCTCTCCGTTTCTCAATGATCATGGTATATGGCCTTCTCAAGCGTAGGATCATGTATGCGGGGGATAATGGAGGTCCGAAGGAGGGCAAAAATAAAATGGATGAAGTCTGGATCAGCTACTGCGGCATGCCGATTTGTTTTGGATTGAAAGAGTTTGCCATTGTGACGGGCTTGAGATGCAATCGTCCAGAAGAACCTGCCATCAAGAAAACACCCCACAAAGGGTCTAACAAACGTAAGGTAAAAAAAGCTGGGTTGTTGGGAATTGTTGGACCTAGCTATAAAGTGAAGGATTTGATAGCGGATCTCAAGAATAAAGACATACCAAAGCACTACAGGGAGAAATTGTGCTTAGTTTGGTTTGTCCATTCCGTTTTATTGGCAAGAGATGTCAAGAAAGTCATAGAACGTGATTTTTTGGCGCTTGCTAATGATTTTAGGGGATTCAACGATTATCCCTGAGGCTACAACAGCTACTACTTGACTGTCAAATATTTACTGAAAGAGATAAGGCCAAATACAACCACATGATACAGCTTTCCTTGGGCTTTCATGGTAAAATTGATCACTATTTTTACTCATACATTTTTTTCAGTTAAATATTCCTGTGACTTTTTTTTTGATTGCTTCCTGTTTACAAATTTTAGGCTTGGGCATGTGAAGCGATTTCTCTCCTCCAAAAGCATTTCACGGGTTACCCGGATAAGGTTTCTCATCCAGGATCCTTTGGTGGTTGGCTGCAGTAGAGAGCAGCAAAAAATATATTAACGAGGCTGATCTCTTTAACCCTCCGGATGATGCAGTACGTCTTCTTTCAGCTAAAATAATTTGAATCAAAAAAATATATTGAAACAGATGTTCCATCTGTTGCAAGAGATTACCCGTCAACTGCAACTGGTGCAATGGGTAATCTGTTACAATAGACGGTCCATATTTTGCAATAGATTAACCATATATTGCTCTGTTCTCTGAACCCTACTCAACAGATTACCCATTTATTGTAAATTATGCAATAAATGGGTATTCTGATGCAACATATTATCAATCTGTTTCAACATACAAATCAAATATTGTGGTAGCTAGATAGTCTGTTGCATAAGTTGGCTGTGTTAACATAACCCGAGCCTCATGTAACCCAACTGACTGCAAATTATTATTATATGTTTTAAATTCCTCCTGTCGTTTTTTATAGGTTGTACATCCTTGGATCGTGCCTACCATTGATGAGCTGGGGATGACTTCTTTTCTTACTCTAGGTCTTGTTGATACAAAAGAAGACCCAACGGTGTAGTTAATAAATAAGGAATTAGATGGAGAAACATCCATAAGAAAAGCAGTTAGGCAAGGTCAATCTAATGTTGAAGCTCTTCACGACCTAACTCAAACTGCAAAAGATCCGGGTGGTTCTTCTAGGGGTGTTGCTGGTGGAGTTGTTTGTGATGGTGGCAGCTATCCTGCTTCTGCTTCTGCTGCCAATCGTGATTATGAGCATGTTGGTGCTCAGCAAAAAATAAATATATTTGAAAACACCCCTTGCACAGGTCCTCCCTCTCACCCCTACATCAGTCCCTTCCACCCTTACTGTGGTCCCTCTCACCCCTTCTCGCCCTCATGTTCTCATTATAAATGCAAAGTGTGCAAGGACAGAGAGGATAAACTCCTCAACAAACTAGAGGCTATTGCTGAAGCTACTGAGGAGTTGAAAACCAGGAGGGGTGTCATACTATCCAACGAGGTGAGGGAGCCATGCACTCCTACAGTGGAGGTTAGGAGGAAGAGAATAAAAATTAGACAAATTCTCTCTGTTCTAAAATCAGCAAAAAATGCAACTTCCCCTGCTCCAATAGTTGTTGAAGTTCAGGGGCCCCCGAAGAAGGTGGACATATTTGCGGTGCTTGGCAAGGAGAAGAAGAAGGAACTGGAAGAATTCATCAAGATGAAGGTTCAAAAATAATACACCATGCATTCATTTGCCGCCAAAGACCTCTCGAATATGACAAATATGTGTATGTGGTACGAGGACAAGGTAAGTTTATTTTTGCTAACCTACCCTTCTAATCTACTCCATGAAGAAGAATCTACGCAACAGATGTGTAATCTGTTGCAACAGCTTGGTATTCTATTGTAACATAATACACATCTGTTGCGTTGCATTGGTTGGGTAATTTGTGAACTGATTCAGAGAACCCTCTGCATCAAATTCTTTCCACTGTGTTTTTATTCTTTACAATTACTAACCTATTTAAAAATTATCTTCTTATACCATAGTATGTTGATGAAATTCTCTGCCTCATAAGGGGCAGGCAATTAGCGTAGCCACATGCTTATGATGCTGCTGTTAGGATAACGGACCTCAACTTCTACAATAATTTCAAAGATAGGTACGCTGATTTTCGTAATCTAGCTGATTCCAGTGGCCTAGTATTTGATCAGTTAGTTTCTACGTTCCAATGGGATGAAGAAGCGATTAAATATGTTAGAGAGAAGAGGCCATATCCACACGGCAAGAGCTGGACCAAGGCAAAGAAAATCCTTGCAGTCATGAACGTGGATGTCACCCATTTTCTCACTGTTTAGATACTGCTATACGAGGGAAATATTAAGGTTTATGACTGCAAATTACCTGTGTTCAGCGTGAAGACATTTTTAACCCACATACAGCCACTCTTGAAGTTGTTGCCCAAGTTATTGACGCAGAGTAAGCTGATGGATCATTTGCCGGCTGAAGTCTTGGAGAAGAAATCATGGGTTTTTGAAGGTCAAAATAAGAACATCCAGCTCCCAAAAAATACAAATGGTGCAGCGTGCGGGCCGTACTCGCTTGCATACATGGAGTGTTTGCTGACTGGCACACAAATGACCGATGTGTGCGACACCATTGTGGGAAAGATGTAATGGGTCTGGGCATATGGGGTACTAAATAAATGGTTGGAGCCCGTGTATAAAAAAGAACATGTACAAAGACAGAGACGAACACGATAACAAATTTTCATTTCAAGCCAATTCAATATATATATATAGGGGCAATAATTTTTATGTCTGGCAAAGTTGAATTTTTATAATGCAACAGATTTTAGATCTGTCGTAACAGATATAGTACCTGTTGTGACAGGTTGATTATTTGTTGGAATAGGTTGGTCATCTGTTGCGTTATGCAGATGTTCCCCGTCTATCTGTCGTAACAGATTACCGATCTGTTGCAATATATAACTTATCTATTGCAACTGATCGATAATCTATGGGAGAAAATCAAAAAAGTAGGAGGACCTGTTATATAATTTCCAGCAGATGACCTACGTGTTGCATCTCATGTTGCAACATATGTCCAAAATCTGTCTGATAAGATATGTCATCTGTTGCAGCAGATGTATTATCTGTTGCGATATTTGAATCTAGTACTCCATTTCAATTAACATGTTCAAAACTCAGAATTAATTATATTCATAGACAGAATAAAATAAATCGAAGCCTTCAGAAATTACATGAAATAAAATAACTCAACAAATAAATGAAATGTAAAAAAAATCATTATGAGTACAAACGATCTACTCTACAAATAGATCAACAAGTTAAGCCAAGGAGGATAGGTTATTACATTGATGGACTCGAGCTATAAAGATCTAATTAATATGGACAAGTTGTTCTTCATCCAGTGCTATGGAATTCGTCTTTGGTCATTGTGGATCTTAAACGTCGGTTGCGTACGGCTTCTGAGCTTTCGCTTCTCCATATTTTCATAAAAGAGCAACATATCTTTTGTGGAGTAATCCGGCATCAAGTCCATCATTTGGTACTTGTAATCCATCATTCAAATACTCGGTATAGGCAACAACAAAAGGACCACAATCCCTGCATTATAAAAAATAGAGAATCCATATCTTGCAGTTCATGCAACCGTTGTGAAATTTGTGAAATGAAACTAAATCATGACACTTAAACTTACAGGCTACCAATGGTTTGTTGAGCAATTCCGTTAACATATTGTACATCAAATGGATTAGCCATTTTATTTTGGTATGCTTTAATCGTCGACCAATCAGTACGAACCTTTTGATTCAAAAAGCCACTCATATCAAGGTAAGTAGGCAATATTTTGGCCATCTTTTGTATCTCAGACGATAGCCCGGAATGTCTTCTTTGCAACATTGAGTCATAAACTAAGATGCGCCTCTCTTTTAGAACGACAAAAACCAACACCCAATGGAATTCATCACCACAATTGATTGGGATGTACACTTCGTAGACCAAATGCCAAGGTAAGCCAGCTGGAATTCTAAAATATTTAATGATGTT
>NW_025863174.1:0-2009 GCF_002878395.1 Capsicum annuum
TGAATTTGTAAGCTATGTTGCTTGGACTCTCCACAATGTTGCCGCACCTGTGTCAGATTCTCCAAAAATGCACTACTTTTGGATGATCCGATATGCATCTGAAGAGTTTGAGCAACGAAGTTTGTAAGAACTATTCTGAACTAATGTGGATTTGATTCAGGAAAAAAAGAAGAGGCGGAAGTAAATCAATTTAGGAAGAGCTTGACATTTAAAGCTACACCGATGCCTTGCTTCCTAAAGTTGAACTGAAGAAGCTAAACTTTTGATTTTGGTGCTTCATGAGATATATTGTAGCATCTCTAGCATTGTGTAATCATGTTTCCCTAACATGACAAGTTTGTTACTTAACATCCTTTTATAGTAAGTCCGTACTATTGTGCTAGAGAAAAAGAGTCGGTGAAAACATTTTTGGTTGATTTTCTTTGTGACAAAATGCTTCGAGTCATCAAGTGTGAATCTCAAAACATTTTTGTTTCACAACATGATATGCCCGTAATATGAGTGTATGACACCAATGGTTTCTTGTAAAATAACACCTTGTGGAGAAGTAGTGCATGAACTGGTAGAATCGTAGGTTATGAAATAGTGCTGGAGTTGGACAGCGATCAAAACAGATTAACTGTTGGTGCGTTAAATTGCCATATCTAGAGACTAGAAAGCTGTTGTTACACCTTCTTCAGCATGTAAAGAAGCATACTTGTTTTCTGTTTATGGTACTTTGATTTAAGATACAATTATATATCATATATTATACAATGAACTGAGATGGTTCTAAGAAGGTACTTTCTGAAGGTTCACTTGCTGCAATGTTGGATTAAAGAAACTGAACCTTTTGTTTGTGTTCGTCAAGTCTGGTGTTACTTTAGATCGACTAAACAAAAAAGTAAACTCCGCTATTATCTTATCAAGACGCGTAAATGAATCTTGTAAAAAGAAGGCTGCAAAAGCATTTCGTGTTACTACATTAGTTCTTTTTTTTGGTTTTCATCCTTAAGTAACTTGCACTTAGGTGTCAATTGATGCCCTTTTCATTCTTATGCAATTCATGTTTTTTCTTAATTGTGGAGATACCAACAACGCACGCCATATGTCCTAAGCTCGGAAGAATTAACAACTCCACATCCAGGACTAATAGCGCAGAAAGTGGAGGGTCATGTTTCAGTCCAAAAGTGATCAAGGAACAGCGTAAGTCACCCGTACCCAATAAAGACACTGTTGCTTCAAAAGGTAAGGCGGTGAAGAATTCAAAGACAACTGCTCAATCTCCAAAAACCTCGATCACTAAAGGAAAACCTGCTGAAACAAAATCAAGACTTGCTGAAGCAAAGGTCTAGGATGAGACAACTTGTACAGAGAAAACAGAACACAACGAAATTCAACCTGAGTCCGAAATGAATTGTCTAGAAGACAGCGTGGCACGTCTATCAAATCCAGTCAGCGTTGAAGGTTAATGAACTTGCTGAAATTGTCTTCTGATACTGTATTTATTTTTTTATAGGCGTTTTTTGTTCTTTGAACGTGTTTTTGTGCTTCGTTGAGTTGTGCAAGCTGTCATGGGCAACATTGTTTTTGGGAAAACTTTTACTTTCACAGAGAACATTTGAGCATTCACATTCGTATGTTGTAATTTTAGAGTTTGTTCAATGGTTGTGCAATTTAAGGCTGCCACCTGAAAAAACTCCCCAAACCTTTTCAGGGTTAAAGGTCTTTGAAATGGTTGTGTATTATAATTTATAAGGACATCCTTATGATAATAGGTCTTTCATTCCTTATATTATCAATGAGAAGAGTCAATGTTATAGATGTTAGGTTCATAGTAATGAAAGTGTGTTGAATGGAAAATGGAGAAATCAAGTGGAAGAGAAAAATTGAGTTAACACCAAAAATGGAACGTGTACTCAATTTTGACAAGTTTGCTCTTTCTCCCACATTGGTGGAAGAAAAGAACTTGAGAGTGTTTATATTGAGAAACACTTACTCCACACAGCAAGTGAGGCAAGGAATAAATG
>NW_025863175.1:0-3359 GCF_002878395.1 Capsicum annuum
TTCTTCGTGTCTTCGTTATTTGTGTGCTTTTCTCATTTTTAACTCGTATTAACTTCTTTGTTTCAAGTTCGTAAGTAAATTTTGTTTTGTGTCTTGAGTCAATCAAACAAGAATCTATTCCGGCCGCCAAGTAGAATTGACATCTTATTGACTACCGGAGTATAAGAAACTTTCAATATTCACCGCTCCAAATTGTGAGGATCACAAAAGTGAGTGAATACGAGTGTTGGTGAGGAGCTTTTACTACTAATCTTATTTGTTCATTTTGTACGTTTAAAAGGTAATATAAGGGGAATATGTCTTCGATGGCCGGGGATTATTGTGACTACAACATGGGAGACTATGATTGTAGTGAGGGGTTTAATGGCTACAAAGTTGAGGGAGATTGCGGAGGCTATGAAAATAGCCATGATCAAAACTTGGGAAGATTTGAAAGTTAGTGTTTTGAGGGAGAAAATAAGGTGAATAAAGTACCTAGTGCTTATGGTGACTTTGGAGATGATATAGGACCTCGTGATGGATCTTATGATGACGTTGGGGCATGTGAGGAGTCTTACAATTCTCACTCCGAACCTAGATTTAGTGTTAGGTATAACCCTTTCGTTTGCAAAGCTTATGAGAGCTATGATAAGAGTACACGTGAGGAGTGCAAAGATTCATATTCTCCACCTTGTAGTACTCCTTATCAAGATCGATATAGTGTGAATGGTTATACTAGCTCTGGTGGAGATTGTCCAACGAGAAGAAGAGGGTATGCATCTCCAAAACCGAGGGGTACTCGTGGGCTTTATAATGTTGATCCAAGAAGGAGTGTACACTCTGAAAGGTGACCATTTATGGGATACCGGGCTGCCTCATTGTATTAAATGATAGGTACTATAGTAACTACATCGTTCCATCCATGGTTGACTTCTTGGGGTTGTTTCGTGAGCCTTTACTTATTCCATACTTCTTGGACGGGTTTAAGGTTACCGAGAGGGTCAAGGTTGTCTTCTCCGAATTTAAATACCATGAGGAGGTGTGGTGCGATATTTTTCGATTGACATACGGTCATGTATGCTTAGGTGCCGATTGGTTTGCACAACATAGAGTTCCAAACGTGCAAAATTGGCCAAATATTGTAATAGACCAATAGGGGAATCGCCTCATGACTTAATTGCTGCTCAAGCCACAAAGAGAAATGCCTACCTACTGCAATCTGAATTATTATGAGAGACAAAATATTGAGAGGAGTAAGAAAGTGCAAGGTGGTAATCTGAGAGTGGAAAAAGGAGAGGTTGTGTGGAGCAAAGTGAGGGGATTACCACCAAACCATGCTAACATTAGTTGTCCTTCTATTTCTAAGGACATTTGTGTAGGTACCAACATGGCAAGCGAAGAAGAACAATGCCAAAAGGAAATTGCTGCCCAAGCTTTTGGAGGACCTTCACACCATGACAAAGAAGAATCTACTCAAGGACTTCAAGGTAAAATAGCTAACTCTTATACTTTTTTACATGTGAATGATAATTGTGTGGCTAGTAGCCCATTGAGTGTGAGTTTTAGCTTGCCTATATGTGAGTCTATTATTTCTTTGCCACTTGATGATGATGTACATATTGTGAGTGTGGGTACACTATTGATCCTATTGGTGACCGAATCGACTCTTCTTGTAAGATCGATTTATGTCCACCTATTATTGAAACCATTATGTTGAATGAAAGTACATTTTCTTCTGAAATTTGTGTTGATCAACTTATGTGTGAAATTACCCACCACTTGAGGATGTGTATGATATAATTAATGAACCTCAAGTGTGTGATGATGTTGAAAATGTTGATCAAAGGAATAGGAGTGAACTCGAGAGCTACTCTTGGGATAATCTTGCACTTGAAATCTCTTTAAAACTTGATATTGATCTTTTAGAGAGTGATGAACGTGCTTATTCCGAATCTGCCCATGAAATAGATCATGCTCTCTTTAGGTATAATGTCTTGTTTGAAGATGATATAACCACTCCTAATGAACCTAGTGGTGAAAATGATGGTATAGATTGCCTTAGAAGCTACAGCCGATATTCTAACCCACTATGGTGTGACAACATTTCTACTAAAGATGGAAATCACTTCTTGGAAGATGAAAGTACTCTTAAGGGTAAGGGATGTGTAGTCTTGGAAACTACTTCTCCTTCTACTTTGTATGATTTTATTGTTGAGAGTACTCATGGTGATGATTGTGAAACTAATAGTGAGTACACACATGAGGGCGCCTTAGTAGAAGTTGACTTGAGTGATACCTTTCTCTGCTCTCTATTTGCTTTGGATAATATGTATGCTATTGTAGAGAGTACGCCATTTAGTTTGGGTAGAGACCACGGGAAAGGGGAGTGTTGTCTAGACCTGTGTCTATGGCCACTCTTCCCGTTTGACCCCGGTGCCAAATATAGATTTTATGATGATGGGGCACCCAACTTGTTTCTTGGTTTACATGAAAAGCAAAGTATCACTTTTGGTAAATTTCATAACCAAATCCTTTGTGCATTTTTCATTAATTATTTAATATTTAGTTCAAGGGATCCTTGGTTATATTCTAAATATGTACAACCTTGGAATGTTGAGGTGATTTGTCATGCTAACCCTAACCCTCATTCCATGAGGAGTTTGTATTTGTGTGTCCTTTCTTTAATTTTGCAGGGTTTGGATTCGAGGTCGAATCCTTTTCAAGATGAGGAGGATGATACGATTCAAAAGGCCACCTTATATTTTGATAACATCTTTAAAGGCCAACACGTAAAGGCTCAAGACTTGGTCACCCCGAGAGAACAAGGATGCGCAAGGAAGGATCATTTTGATCATGACTTAAAGCAATCTCGTGTGTGGAAGGTTGCTTGGTTGCTTGCATTGATGCTAACCCGAGAACCACAAGCCTTGAAGTATGAACCATACTCGGTTTTTGAAGCATTGGAAAGGCGTCATTCATTCAAGTTATAACATACCTTGGCTGCCTGTAATGCCCCGAAAAATGGGTCCCAGAGCGTCACACGGTGCTTGAGGCTACGAGTAGCCCCAAGCTAACCCTTTGAGCCATTTTCATTCAGTTCAACACAAATCAACGGGGTTTTCATAAATAACCCTCAAATATCAACAGAGTAATCAACATTCAAGAATAAAAGAATTTCAGAAAGATAACAAAATACGACTTATTAGTCAACTCCCAACATCTATACTAGTCTGACAAGCCTCTAAGAAAATCAATAAAACCAGCGAGCCATTGAGACATGCCCCAACTGACTCATACTCAGTTATCAAATGTAAATAATTCCGTGAAACCAATATCAGACATCACGTCCTCAGAACATGAGGACTCACCACAACAGAGGA
>NW_025863176.1:0-1299 GCF_002878395.1 Capsicum annuum
CCGTCGGAATTCTATGGGTCCAAGTCTGATGAGGATCCACGGTTGTTTTTAAAGGAGGTGCGAAAGATTACTCAGGTGATGCATGTATCTGAGGAACATAGTATGGAGTTGGCTGCGTATAGGTTGAAAGACCTTGCTTATGACTGGGTTATTGCTTGGAGGAAAGGTAGAGGTGAGGTAGCTATCCCTACGACTTGGCAAGAGTTCTAGGATGCATTCCTGGATAAGTTTTTCCCTTTGGAGATGAGGGAGGAGAAGGTGGAAGGGTTTATGAACCTACGATAGGGCTCTATAACTGTTAGAGAGTACTGTCTAAAGTTCAATCAGTTGGCCAAGTATGCTCCTGACTTAGTGGCTGATAATCGGGCTAGTATGAGTAAGTTTGTGACTGGAGTGTCTAAATATGTGGTTAAGGAGTGTAGGTCTGCTATGCTGAATAGTGAGATGAATCTTTCTAGGCTGATGACTCATGCCCAACAGATTGAGACAGATAATATTAAGGAGAGAGATAGAATGAGAGGGAATAAGAAAACTAGGTCCGAGCAGCACGGACAGGGTCAGACTAAATCGTAGGGAGGGAGTCGCCCTCAGTATCAGGATCATTTGTCTTTATCAGCACCGTTATCTGCTAGTGCTCCCGTGCCTAGAGGTAGGTAGGAGCGAGGTAGCGGGTCATATGCATCCAGGTCCCAGTATAGCGCTGGCAGTAAGCCAAATTATCCCCTGTGTCCTAAGTGTGGTAGGGCTCATTCGGGTAAGTGTGGTGGGGCTCATTCTGGTGTGGTGACATGGGTCACAGAGTTAAAGATTGTCCACAGGATGGACAAGGGCATCGTGGCTATCGCCCTTAGACCCAGACTCAGACTGTTAGTGCTCCAATTCCAGCGACTCGCCCAGCCCCAGCTCAGGGCGCTTCTTCTAGCAATGCTGGCGGGCAGCACTAGAATAGATTCTATGCTTTACAGTCTCGCCAAGAAAAGGAGGACTCTCTCGATGTTGTTACTGGTATGCTTCGTATATTTCAGTTTGATGTGTACGCTTTGTTGGATCCTGGATCCAGTTTCTCATATGTTACACATTTGATTGCTGTGAATTTTAAAATGAGTCCTGAGATTATTCCTGAGCCTATCCTAGTTTCTACCCCAGTGGGTGATTCGATTGTTGCCCAAAAAGTGTATAAAAAGTGTCCTGTTACCATTCTTTATAGAGTATTGTTGGCTGATCTGATTGAGTTAGACATGGTAGATTTTGATGTGATTCTGGGTATGGACTGGCTGTATTCTTCTTATGCCTCTATTG
>NW_025863177.1:0-1295 GCF_002878395.1 Capsicum annuum
AGTTGCATCAGATTTTTTATCCAATGCTTAATCTGTTGCAACATATGATAAATCTATTGCATCATATAGTTAATCTGTTGCATCAAATTATTAATTTGTTGCATCAGGATTATAATCTGATGGTTCCCCTGGTGCATCACATAGTTGATCTACTGCATCATATGATAAATCTGTTGTATCAGATGGTTAATATGTTGCACCAGATGGGTAATCTATCGGAGGAAATAAAAAATAGTAGCATTATTTTGTTCAACTAAAAAATAGCAATTTCACTATTTTTATCAAGAACAAGAACAAAACAAATCAAACCAAATTGTCATTTTATTTTTATAAACACAAACAATAAAAATCAAACTTCAAAAAAGTGCAACAAACAACAAAATATCATAATTCACTTCAAAAAGAGAAGAGAAGAAATACCAAAAATTAGGGTTTTATTCAGACCGCATTTTAAATTAATACAACAAATATTAAAATTGTTAACCAATACTATAAGAGAATTTGGCTTAAGTTCCTCATTTTCTTCAAAACTAAAAAGGCCATAAATTTTTATCTGTGAAAGAAGAAAAGGAACGATGAAGAATTCAAAGCTGTTGTGGCCGAAGAGAAAGACTGTCACGTTGATTGAAGGTTGAAGTCGAAAAGGAACTCAAAGCCCAACTATTTGTAGTCGGATATTGAAGTCGCTGAGGATTGAAATGAGAAATTTGTAGAACAGTTGGTTGGGAGAGAGTTGAGAGAAGCTGTTGAGAGAGGTATGAGAGACAGGTTGATTTGAATTGAAGAGGGAAATTCGAAGCCCAGCTTTTTATCGCCGGAGGTAGAAGTCGTCGGGGGTTGAAAGGAGAAAATAGGGGAACTCGAAGCCTAACTATTTGTTGCTGTAGGTAGAAGTCGTCAAGGGTTGAAGGGAGAAATTTTGCAGAAATGTTGGTTGAGAGAGAATTGAGAGAAGCTATCGATAGAGAGAAGAGAGTGGTTGATTTGGATTGAAGAGGGGTGTGGGTTGGGTTGATTTGTATTTTTGAAAACATTAGAAAGTTTTGAAAATATTAATCAAGTCCACAATTAACTTAATCAAGTTTCCTAATGATGTTTGACACTATCTGTTGGTCAATGTCACCAATCCTTCATTCAAGATTTAAAAGACACCTTTCCTTCAATTTTCTCAGGTTACATTGATATAATGATACCCTAGAGAAAATATACATTAGCAGTCATCATAAAAAATAAGGTATGATCTACTTCTTTAATTCTATTTGTCAGTTATCATTAGAGAATTAAATGTAGGTATC
>NW_025863178.1:0-4446 GCF_002878395.1 Capsicum annuum
TTTTTTTTGGTTTAATTTTGCATTTTATTAATAATAATAATCACATGATGGACAAACCCATCTTACAAGAAACAGCACCTAAGATTATTCCCATACCTGGCCCAACCCAAAATCAAAAATAACATTTAGAAAGAGTAGGGTTTCCAAAAGAGAAAAAAACATTAGTTTCCTAAACCACATTTCAGCTCCTCTGCCGTTGACATTTACTGTTTCAATTCCTTCTGTTGCTGAGCCTTTGCAAATCCCTCCTCACTGATCGATCTTGCAAATCCTTTCTGTTTCTTTTAGCTTACAGAGGTAATGAATGAATTCCCTTCTAAAAGTTACTCTTTCATTCCAGATTTCATCTAAATCTTGATACTTTCTTCTCCGTAGCTTCATTCTCCAATTTTTGCAACAAATTAAAGGTTGTTTTACAACTAAGAGCACCCTGGTCTGCTGAAATATTGTGTAACAGCTAAGTATGCTATCTTCTCATTTTGTCCCTTCAACTTTTCTAGATCTGAATTGACCCCATCTTCTGTTGATTGAATTGCAAAGTTTTGATATATTTGAAAAACTCTGAAGTGTTGATGTTGCATGTAGTCAGCTAGTCGCCTCCATCTCAGGTTTTTACAGTTCCATCTGGTTCATCTACACCTTTTTTATGCTAGGAACTGTTTATTGTAAAAGCTTAGTAATACATGCAATTTCATTGATACATACTTCTGTATATAATATTACATGTAAACTATTGAGCTTGAATGTTTTCCTATCCCTTATCATCTTGCTGGTATGATACGTTATTTTCCAACTAATTAATCATCCCAATCTAATTTTTTTAATTAAAAAGCCAAACGCCTAATAGTAAATATACCATATAGTAATTAACTACTACTAATTCATTCCCCTATTTAAATTTAATTCATAATAATTCAAAAATAAAAAGGGAAATTTTAATGAAAAACTGTGCCTACCATAAAGAATATGTTTGGCTTTCTCTATGAATTTAATATTTAGAAAAATAATATATTTGAATATTTGGCTATTTTCAAGTCTTTTTCAAGAGTCAATGGACTTAATTAATCATAATTTTTCTTGGGTCTAAGCTAAAAGGGAAAGTGGAAAGTTTAGTCACTGTTCACATCTCCGATCTTCAGATCTATCCTCCGTCGTCGTCGACTATCTCGTCTTGTCAAGTAACCTTTCACCATTTCTAAGTTATTCTATTAGTCCTCTCTTAATCTCAGCTTAACTCTTAACTAAAATATACTTAGGAAATACAATAGTTTGTAGAACTTTCCTGAACATAGTTGTTGTCCATTCACCTTCTCCACATGCGTTTCAATGGTGAAATGAAGTTGATTTCTTTGTCCGCTTGAAATCGGTTTAACACAAAGTATTTTTGAAAGTGTTGTGACCATTGTCGTGCTGCATGAGATTTACTTCCAATTCGAACAGGTAAATCAGAGAAGTACAATAATTTTGAATAGATGATCAATCTGTTGCAATATTAGACTCATCTGTTGCAACAAATAACGCATCTGATGCAACAGGTTAGACAACAGTTGCAATAGATATATATATCTATTTGATAATTTTCAGCATATATATCATCTGTTTAAAACAAATATGTGCCTATTTATTTGTTGGAACAGGTGATGTACATTCACCTTCTTCGGCTTATGCTGCTCTCCTGTGGCCCTTGCGCACTAAACATCGGTGCAAGACAAAGACAGAGGCATTGCAATTTTACTTTTTTCAATGTTTGATGATGCCTTGGAAGTATCTTTCCTTCTCCTCTTAGCCGCCTTGATCTCTAGTGGAGTGTATGGATATGAAATCCTCTTTAATTGAATGACACCCCTCTTAGATGATATTTCCTTTACTGAAGTAGTTAGTGCATTAATAGCATTAATCACTTCATCATGTTTCGTCTTGTAGTCTTGACATTTGCATGCAAAACATTCACTAGATGTGGCAAAATATGTACAACCAGTATGATCATAATCATAATGGCTTGTTGTTTCAAAAATGGGAAGATGAGCATTATTAGCACCACTACCATTACCACTACCACTACCATCGTCAACAACAACAGGCCTACCCTTAGAAATTATTTTTCCTATGATGGTTGTTTCTCCAAACAATTCCATTTTTATTCCATTAATGACCTTAGGGTCCGATAAAGTTTGAACAAACCGTAAAGTAAGAAAAAATGGCATCTTCAACTCTTGGTTGGTCGGAACAAGCCACGAATATACAATCTAAAATAAATCGGTACATATATTAGAATAATGATGAAATCATTTAAAATAATCATTAATTAAAATAAAAACTTGATTAGAGTTGGACTCACTGCTTTCTTGGGGGGATTGAAAAAATAAAAAAATTGCATTTTTACCGGTTTTCGCCAACAACCATCTCAGGATTTTTGGATAGGAAACTTCTTCCTGGTGGTTCACTTATTGTCTTAAATAAGGAATGACTTTAAATTCCCAAGCCTATAATATAACGCCAATAAATCAAAAGCATTACTGAATAAAAAAATGATGAATCATATCATAATTAAAAAAATATTTACCATGAAGACCCATGAAAAGTCATATAAATTGACTGTCTTTGGCGTCAACAGAGCCAACAAATATTGGACAGTCATTTTGAAGCTTTCATAACCCAACGGATAGATGTTAAATACCTCAAGATCCTCGGAGAGATTTATTAAATTGGGGCTTATGTTGTTGTTAATTTCTCTCGCCCAAAGAATATTATGTACAAACCAAACCAAGAACAATGATTTTTTGTGCTTCTTTGAGAGTCCTTTACCTTTCAACAATTCTATCAAATTTTTGTTTTTGAAGCTTGGAAAAATAATTGACACCAGGTCCTCACGATCACTCAACTTTCCTTTTCCTTTTTTGGGTGTGCGGGGTGCTTTCTTTTGGGTCAGAGTAGGTATAACTTGAGAAGGAGAAGGAGGATAACATTTTAGTCTGGTAATTATGGTAAAATCCTTCCAACCAAAACAAACAGGCATGTCACAGTAATTTATCCACACCTCATCCATCTTGTCTTTGTTTTCATACATAAACCTACGCTTGAGAAGATCTTATACCATTTTTATCTGGAAATGAGCATTGTTGTCCTCCATCAAATCAATATATTTCCTAAAGAAGCTTTTCCTGAAATAAGCATCCAATTTTTATTCTCGAAGTATTTTTCTGAAGGAGTTGAAAGATTTTCCCATGGCTGACTTAACAACGAAATCACCTGTTAAATATAACAACGAAATCACCTGTTAAATCTGTGGTACCATCGCACTGCATTCTCATAGGATAATGATTAATGCTGAATGTTTTGACCAACTCTTTGGCAGAAGGGCTATTAGCATTTGGATCATCTCTTTTGAGACATTCCTCCTCCCGGTGTTCATTATCTTCTTCTCCTGATTGAGATAATGCTTGTAAAGCAAGCTCATAGAGTGGTGGATATAGACGACCTACTGCACTTGTTCCTTTACTTAGACTTGATACGGTTTCTTTTCTTTTTAGAGCCATATTATCTTAAATTAACAGGAACATAAAATAGATTATAATTGATTAATGCATCATTAAAAAGGTATAATAGTAAATCTAACATGCACAATGGTAAAAAAAGCAGTTCAAATAGACAACACATTGGTTGCACCAGGTATGTTATCTATTGCAATATATAACCAACCTATTGCAATGGATAAGTAAACCGTTGGAAATAATAAAAATAGATATCTAACCTGTCTTATCCGGATGCAACGGATGAGTAAACCGTTGGAAACCATAAAACAAATCACTAATCTGTTGCACCAGGTTTTTTATCTGATGCAACATATAACCAACCTGTTGTAACGAATGAGTAATTCGTTGAAAACCATAAAAATATATCACTAATCTATTACACCAGGTTGTTATCTGTTGCAACATATAAATGACCTATTACAACGGATGAGTGATTCATTGGAAATAATAAAAAGAGATCACTGTTCTATTGCACTAGATATTTTATCTGTTGCAACATATAACTGTCCTATTGCAATGATGAGCAAACCTTTGGAGAGAATAAAAATAGTTCACTGAACTGTTGAAATATATCACTCATCTACTGGAAAATGAGTTATCTGTTGGATCAATATTATTTAGATTTCTTCCAAATCGAAGAGTCGTATGTCAAGATAGATGAATGATCTGTTAGATTGTTTATCTATTGCATCAATTTTCATAGTTGCATCAAATTTTAATCTGTATTAACATCTGTTGCATTAGATGTCTTCATTTGTTGCATCAGATGTCTTCATCTATTTCATCAGATGTTTTCATCTATTGCATCATATGTTTTATCTGTTTCAACACCATTTTTTCCAAGACAAACAACAAATCAACCCAGCAACACCAACATATCACACACACACTAAGAACATCAACTGTGAATAAA
>NW_025863179.1:0-3192 GCF_002878395.1 Capsicum annuum
TTTTTTTGGGCCAGAGTAGGTATAACTTGAGAAGGAGAAGGAGGATAACATTTTAGTTCGATAACTATGACAAACTCCTTCCAACCAAAACAAACAGGCATGCCACAGTAATTTATCCACACCTCATCCATCTTATCTTTGTTTTTATACATAAACCTGTGCTTGAGAAGAACATATACCATTTTCATCTAGAAACGAGCATTGTTGTCCTCTGACAAATCAAGATATTGCCCAAAGTAGCTTTCCCTGAAATAAGAATCCAATTTTTATTCTCGAAGTATTTTTCTGAAGGCGTTGAAAGATTTTTCCATGATTGACTTAACTACGAGATCATCCATTAAATCTGTGGCACTATCGCACTGCATTCTCACAGGATAATAATCAATGCTGAAGGTTTTGACCAACTCTTTGACGGAAGGACTAGTAGCATTTGGATTATCCCTTTTGAAAGATTCCTCCTCTCTGTATTCATTATCTTCTGCTCCTGATTGAGATAACACTTGTAAAGCAAGCTCATAGAGTGATGGATGTAGCTGAGCTGCTGCACTTGTTCCTTTACTTGGACTTGATTCAATTTCTTTTCTTTTGGGAGCCATTTCATCTTAAATTAATAGGAACATAACATAGATTATAATTTATTAATGCATAACAGTAATATAACAGTTCCAACAGACAACTAATCTGTTGCACCAGGTATGTTATTTGTTGCAACATATAACCGACCTATTGCAACAGATGAGTAATCCGTGGGAACCATAAAAACAACACTAATTTGTTGCACTTGGTATTTTATCTGATGCAATATCTAACTGACCCATTGCAATGAATGAGTAATTCGTTGGAAATCATAAAAATAGATCACTAATCTGTTGCACTGGGTATTTATTTTGTTGCAACATATAACCGACCTGTTGCAACAGATGAGTAAACTATTGGAAAGAATAAAAATGGATCACTAATCTGTTGCACCAGGTATGTTATCTGTTGCAACATATAATTGATCTGTTGCAACAGATGAGTAAACCGTTGGAAAGAATTAAAACAGTCCTAATCTGTTGCAAAATAAAGAGTAAACCGTTGGAAAGAATAAAAATAGATCACTAATCAGTTATTTGTTGGATCAATATTGTTTAGATTTCTTCCAAACAGAAGAGTCGTCTGTCTCAATAAATGAATGATCTGTTAGATTGTTCACCTGTTGCATCAGATTTTCATAGTTGTATCAGATTTTCATCTGTTGCATTAGATTTTCATCTGTTGCATCATATGTTTCATCTATTATATCAAATGTTTCAGCTGTTGCAATACCATTTTTTACCAAGACAAATAACAAATCAACCCAGCAACACCAACACATCACACACACACACACACTAAGAACATCAATTGTGAACAAAAATCACCAATAAATTCGAATCAACAGTACGACAACAACAAGAAAAAAATACTAGAAATTAGGATTTTATTCAGTCCATATTTCAATACTAGAAGAGTAGTTAACTCAAGTTCCTCTGTTTCTTTATAATTTTTACCTGTGAAAAAGGAAATGGGACAACAAAGAACTCGAAGTGGTTGTCACCGGAGAAGTATTCACGTCGATTGATGATTGAAAGTCAAAAAGGAACTCGCCCGACTATTTATCATCGGAGGTTGAAGGGAGAAATTTTACGGAACTGTTGGTTGGGAAAGAGTTGAGAGAAGCTGGAGAGAGAGGAGAGAGTGGTTGATTTGAATTAAAGAGGGATGTGGGTTGGGTTGATTTGTATTTTGAAAATATTAATCAAGTCCACAATTAACTTAATCAAGTTTTTTTAATGATGTTTGACTCTATCTGTTGGTCAATGTCACCAATCCTTCATTCAAGCCTTAAAAGACACCTTTCCTTCAATTTTCTCGAGAGTGGAGGTGTTTTTTGATAATTGCATGAGAGGTGATCGAAACCACCTCTTCTATATACTAGAGGAGCATGGCCCGTGTCAGCACAGACCCAACATTAAGATATTTGTTTATCTTTTCAATCTTGATATATTTAAATAAATTTTTTTAATAAAAGGATTGCATATGTTTTCTAGGATTCATCCGGAATTTAGCATGAGTTCAACAAATGTTATTTTAATATGTATTTAGATAATTTAAATTATTAACTACTGTAATTTATAATATTTTTTATGCAATTTTCAAATTAATATACGTTACTTTTCTTGTCCAAATTTTTGTGGCATTGATAGTCAATTATATTTTAAAACTAATTTAAGTTTTTAATTATTGTGTTTTATAATATTTTTCTTCTATTCCAATTTTAGTGACACTAATATAATTTTAAGAGCCGACCAAATATTTTATATCTTTTAAATTTTTTAAGTTGTTAATTATTGTGATTTCTACTATTTTCATGTAATTTTTTTGAAATATATAACATATTTAATTATTTTTAGATATTTTAAATTGTTAACTATTATAATTTATAATACTTTTTATGTAATTTTTGAATAATATAAGCTACTCTCCTTGTCTAGAATTTTGTGTCGACGATGGCCAATTATATTTTTTAAAATAATTTAAATTTTTTATCATTTTGATTTATAATATTTTTTCTATTTCAACTTATGTGGCACAATGCCTAAATGACCATAATAATTAATTAGGAGTGATATAGTAAAATGTAATTATTATTATTTATTATTTTTATTATGTGTATGTGTTGATTCAAGAAGAATTTGAAAACAATTAGAAATGTGTTGAATGTTACAAATGTTAATAATCCATTTGGTGCTTCTTGATTTTACTACATTTATCTCGTGTATGTTTTTACTCTTTTACCATTTGAGTATATGTAGTAATTTTTTTTTTTAAATATCATGAAATTTTTTATTCATAGTATATATATATATATATTATAGGAAAATCTTGGATTCAATATTATTAATTTTTTAATACTTAAGTGACTTATAATAATTAATTGCGGGTGATACATTAAATCACGATTGAAGCAGCAGAAATCAATCAATTTTTAAATTCTTTTGTTAATTATTGTTATTTACAGTACTTTTTATTTCATTTTCAAATAATATATGTTGCTTTATATCTTCTTCTATCCCGTCCCAATTTATGTGGCACTAATATAATTTGATAGTCAATCAAATATTTTATGTTGACATATCATTTTATTATTCTTATTTTTCTAATACATAA
>NW_025863180.1:0-1646 GCF_002878395.1 Capsicum annuum
TGGATCCTTATGACAGTGGGTCAGGAAAAAAGAATTTCACGGATCTGAGCAAATCTCCCCATGGTCACAGTAAGAAAGTTGATCCTAAGAAATCTGGTCGTGATTCAAGCCGGTATGCATGTCATTTTGTTGTAGCTTCCTTTTTCACACTTAAACTGATGTTTTAATTTGCATTTGCTTGTCCAAAGTAATGACAAATGTTTCTTCACGGCAGACACGTTAGCGTTCTAGTGTTGATTCGGACTATTAGAAGATTGACAAAGGAGAAGGTACAAATGGCTTCTTAAGTTTCAAGCATGCTACGGAATCAAGTTGCTGAAAGGGCTTCTGCTAAGGAAGAAGCCAACATATTACATGCAGAACTAGATTCATGGACACGAAGATTGGAGACAGAAAAGAATGAGTCACAATTAGTACTAGAAAAGGAGTTGGATAGAAGATCTAGTGATTGGTCTCTAAAACTTGAGAAATACCGAATTGAACAACATAGACTCCATAAAAGGGCGAGGGAGCTTGTAGAGCAGAATGTCTCTGTACAAAGGGAAGTGTTTTCATTTAATGAGAAGGAAGTAGATAATAGAATCAAGATGTCATTTTCGGAGAAACACCTTGAAGATTTGTCTAAGAGAATAGAGCAAGTGTCAGAGAAGAATCAAAATCTAAGGCAGAAGCTCACTCAGTTACAAGAACAATATCGAGTAGCTCAAGAGAATAGAGATTATTTCTGGGAAAACTACCAGGAAAAGGTTAAAGAGCTTAAATCAGAGACTTTGCTGACAACTGTGCTAAGGGAGAAGCTCTATTCCGAGGAGATGGACATAAAGCAACTTCAGGCTGATCTAGCTGCAACAGTTAGAGGTATCGACATTCTCAAATGTGAAGTTCAAAATGCGCAAGACGCTCTTTCTTATGCCACACCCAAGTTGAAATATCTCGAGCTTCAGGTAAGTAGGCAATGTTAAGATTTCATTGCAATGGAATAGTTTTTATTTTTCAACTTTGGATACCTTGTCTTCATATATGATATCCTGTTCGCATGTTACTCTCTCTGCATTATCTTTCTACTTCTTTTTGATTTTAGGTTCATCTTTGTTCCATCTGAAGTTCACGGTTTTCTTTATGAACGTGTATACATGAGTTGCTGGCATGTGGTAGTCTTCTGTGAAATGTCTGATCACCTTAATGTGTAATCACTTGGACCAACCAAGAACATGATAAACGTTGTGATATCCTCAAACCTATTGATCTGATTATGCTCTGATGTGGTAAAGTTACCCGAAGGGGTTTCAGTAAGTTTGCTCGTTCATCTGACTTAATTCTTGGACAAGATCACGAGTTATCTACTGTGAATTTTAACCGTTAAAAAGGATTAATGATTTGGTTGAACTTCTAGGCTATGAGTTTGTTTTGAATTTTTGATGAAATGTTATTGGTGATCTTTGTGTCTTTCTTGTTTTTCATGGTTTACGGTTGATTCTGGTAGGTGCTAAAAAAGGACGAAAATATCAACCAGCTCACTAATGATTTGCAAGAATGCATGAAGGAACTTGGCATTGTGAAGGCCATACTACCAAAAGTGTTTCAGGAGAGGGATTTCATGTGGGAGAAAGTTAAGAGCTATAGTGAGATGAACATGCTGTTGAATT
>NW_025863181.1:0-1607 GCF_002878395.1 Capsicum annuum
CTAGAAATCCTTAATAACCTTCGCTGCAAAAACCTTGCAGACTTTAGATGGTATAAAGATACCTTTCTTATTAAGGTTATGATCAGACCAGACTGCAATAATGACTTCTGGAAAGAACGATTCATTAGTGGTCTTCCTCCTCTGTTTGCAGATAAAGTGCGAACAAAACTTAAGGATAGATTCGAAGGTCAAATTCCTTACAATATCCTTACCTATGGAGACTTAGTAAGTTTCATTACCACCACGGGTATGGAACTTTGTACCGATCTCAAGCTTAAGCAACAACTTAAGCAAAACAGTAAATATGGCCTAACGACTTTTTGCCAAGACTACGGCTTTACTGATCTCACTGATCGAAGAAAGCACAAGAAGACTCCTTCCAGGCCTCCCAAAAGGACCTACCCTCATAAGGAACCTTCAAATAAGAAGTCTTATAAACCCCGCCGAAAGACTAAACGAAAGTCTTCCAAATCCTCCAAAGATACCTGCTGGACTTGTGGAAAAATCGGTCATAGGGCAAAAGATTGTACATCTGGTAAAAAGAAAAAGATCAATCTACTTGATCTAACAGATGAAACCAAAGAAAAGCTTTTTTCCATTATGGACGATTCCTCTGGAACCTCTGGCTCCTACTCTTCTTCTGAAGATGATTATAACGACGAAGATTTTATTAACGCCGCTTATGAGTCTGATAATTCCCAATCCGGGCAAGATTGTGAGTGCAATGGCACTTTCTGTACCTGCTCAAGGAAAATCATCAATGTCATTACCGACAAACCAAAAGAGATTTTGTTTGACATCATCGAGCATATTGATGATGAAGAGCTTAGGAACAAGTACCTTCAGGAGCTCAAACGTCTTGTGCTTTCTCACGACGAAGGCACCTCTAAAGCAAAACCTATAGTTCAGCCTTTCTCTATGAAACGAGTTATGGCTAAATTTAATACTCCTTCTGAACCTTCTATATCAGATCTTAAGGGCGAAATCTCCACTCTGAAAGGAGAAATTAAAAGCCTTAAGAACCGACTTGATCGGATCGAACTCCATGTTCTAACAGAACAAGTTTTACAATCAGCCTCACCGAAGGCCTCTCTTCCTACGTCCCCGCCTGCTCAGATCAATCTTCCAACCGAACCGATCATCTCAGGGAACCAGTTTCCTTTCCCGGTGATGAAATCCCTGCTATTCCTTCTACCTCCAAAACTGTAGCAGCCATTAAAGCTTACAGTGAACACATTGCAATCAAAATTGTTATTGACAAAGACTTTGTAATAAACAAAGTCGCTCTCTTTGACACTGGCGCCGACAGTAACTGTATTGTCAAAGGCCTGGTTCCAATTCGGTACCTCCAAAAGAGCACCTCGCGTCTCTACTCCGCTACGGGTGAGAAAATGAAGATTCATTACCAGCTTAAAAAGGCTCATGTCTGTAACAATGGCGTATGCCTAGTTAATGACTTTGTTATTACCGAAGATATCACGGAAGATATCATTCTGGGAATACCTTTCATTAACCAAATCAGACCTTATTTGAGTGACTTTGATGGTATTCATTCAACACTGTTAGGTACTGAGCTTTTTTTCCCCTTACTTCGCCCGCTCTCCTCT
>NW_025863182.1:0-2693 GCF_002878395.1 Capsicum annuum
TTAATTTTGTCCCAATGTTTGTTCATTCTAGGAAACCACATACATATTTCGTGGAATAAATACGACCAGTCAATTATGCCAACTGCCATGAAAAGAAATTAGCACGTGAAAGAAAATACTATACTCTAATACGAATGAGGTGGAACATCATTTTTCATGCAAGGTTTATTTATATTTTTCTTAGGGGTTTAATTTGGTATTAGTGTACGTACTTGTATAGTGCGCGGATAATATTAAAATAATATTTTTAATATTTTATGTTGTAGTGTTCGTCCAAACATGTTAAATTTTATTATCTTTAAAAAAAATCAACCATGATATTATTTCTCAATGAAATATAAAAATAAAATATTTTTTTCTCTACTCTCACCCCTCCCACCACCTCCACCCCTCCTCAATTTGTTTTTTTTTTTTTTTAATAATAAAAAATCCTCCTCAATTTGATATTTTTCTTTATTATATTATTCACAATTTAAAGATATTATATTTTTATCTTTTCTTCTATATTTTTAAAATTTAAATGCATATTTATCATTATTATTATTAACAATAATTTTTATCTTTTCCTAATACGTAAATAAAATATATTTAAATATATTTTATAACATTTAAATTTAAAAGAGATAAGTTTGAAATGTACTATTTATTATTATTTCTACCACTAATACTGGTTATGTAGATATTAAAGAGATGTTAAGAAAATAGAACTCTACTTTAATTTAAATTTCATTTAAATTCAAATTCAAATTCAAATATAATATGTATTTATTAAAAGAAGAACACTTTATTATTTTTTCTTATCAATAATTTTTCAAATACAGTACATACTTATCTTATAATGTATATATTTGAATTAAGAGAGATATTTGAAATCAATAAGATTAATTCACATGTTATTTTCTTTTTAAAAAAAAAAATCCCACTTTATTTTTCTTCTATCACTATAACTATGTTCTACCCATTACTACAATTTTTTTTTATATTATTATTATTATTATTATTATTATTATTATTATTATTATTATTATTATTATTATTATTCAGTGCTACTACTGCCACACCTGTTTTAAAAAATAACTAAAAATACTACTACGTAAGTGTGTACTATTATTATTAATATTGGTTATATTAATATTTTTTTTCAATATTTATAAATATTTTTTAAAATTAAATGCATATTTATCATTAGTATTTTTATCATCAATAATTTTATCTTTCCCTAATATGTAAATAAATTATATTTAAATATATTTTATAACATTTAAATTTTATTTGAGATAAGATTGAAATAGTATATATCTATTAGAACTCTTTATTTATTAGCTTCTATTTTTAAGATAACGAAAATATTTTTTGTAAAAGGATAATTTATTCAAATTCAAATACTTAATTTTTCAATTCAAAATTTTTATTACAATATTTTTAACTTTGTCTTGAAATATTTTTTAATATTGTCTTAAAAATTACCACATGGCTATTTTAATAGCTTGACACGTGGCATCTTGTCTTACTTATGTTTTGCTTTTATAAATATCGAGATTGTTTCTACCACTAATACTGGTTATATAGATATTAAAGAAATATTAAGAAAATAGAACTCTACTTCAATTTAAATTTCATTTAAATTCAAATTCAAATTCAAATTCAAATATAATACGTATTTATTAAAAGAAGAACACTTTATTATTTTTTCTTATCAATAATTTTTCAAATACAGTACATACTTATCTTATAATGTATATATTTGAATTAACAGAAATATTTGAAATCAATAAGATTAATTCACATATTATTTTCAAAAAAAAGTTCCCATTTTTTTTTCTTCTATCACTATAACTATGTTCTACCCACTACTACAATTTATTTATTTAATTATTAATTTATTTATTTATTTATTATTATTATTATTATTATTATTATTATTATTATTATTATTATTATTATTCAGTACTACTACTACCACTTCTGTTTTAAAAAATAACTAAAAACACTACTACGTAAGTGTGTACTACTATTATTAATATTAGTTATATTAATATATTTTTCTTTTTTTCAATATTTATTAATATTTTTTAAAATTAAATGCATATTTATCATTATTATTATTACCATCAATAATTTTTATCTTTCCCTAATATGTAAATAAATTATATTAAAATATATTTTATAACATTTAAATTTTATAAGAGATAAGTTTGAAATAGTATATATCTATTAGAACTTTTTAGTTATTAGTTTCTATTTTTAAGATAATGAAAATATTTTTTGTAAAAGGATAATTTATTCAAATTCAAATACTTAATTTTTTTAATTCAAATTTTTTATTACAATATTTTTAACTTTGTCTTAAAATATTTTTTAATATTGTCTTTAAAATTGCTACATGACTATTTTAATAGCTTGACACGTGACATCTTGTCTTGCTTATGTTTTGCTTTTATATATAGAGAGAATGTTTCTACCACTAATACTGGTTATATAGGTATTAAAGAGATATTAAAGATAAATTAAGAAAATAGAACTCTACTTCAATTTAAATTTCATTTAAATTCAAATTCAAATTCAAATATAATATGTATTTGTTAAAAGAAGATCAATTTATTATTCTTCCTTATCCATAATTTTTCAAATAAAATACATACTTATCTTATAATGTATATATTTGAATTAAGAGAAATATTTGAAATCAATAA
>NW_025863183.1:0-1252 GCF_002878395.1 Capsicum annuum
AAGCAATTATGACCACAAAGTTTTTCTTATTAGGTATGTTCTACACTAACATAAGCATAGGCTGTCTAAGTTGAAACAGTACACTAACATAAGCATAGGCTGTCTAAGTTGAAACAGTTGAGCACACCTGTTCAATTCCATACAGTTCATCCTCTCATTGTCTAATAAAGCTAATGAATTGGTTGACCAAACTTTCTTTGATTCTCTGCAAATGGTTGTGCACAAATGTTTTAATTCTACACCAGAAATTCCTTCTTCTCTCTCAACCAAAATATTAGTTTTTGGATCATGTATTTGCCAAAGTTAATCATCAATCACATGCAATATATGTTTCTGAAGAATGAAAAGAGACATGTTCTCCTTTTTAGTTCCTAATTAGCTATTTTTGGGGACTTCTCAATCCTAGTTCAGGTTTGACTTATATAAAAAAAAAACTAATGGATGTTCTTGAACAAATGAATCATGTTGCTCTACCTGTTTCAATAAGGAAGGATAATACTCATTTAAAAAAAAAAGATTTAGCTGACAAAAATCTGAACTAAAAGCTGCATAAGATAATCATGAAGTGTAATAAGAGGTTTGTAAGGCGAGGATCATGACTTTAAATCTTGACCTTGATTGATGGAGGGATGAAAATGTTGAAGACATTCACCAATTGACACATTTGATATCACCTCTTCCACCTTCCTCACCAGCTCTTCACTAATTGTATCCTTAGTCATGTCCCATTTTTATACCATATTCTTTTTTGATTAATGCTCAGTTGTTTTCCCCTATTCAGTATTAGCTTAGGTTTAATGAGGAACATACTCTAACAGTTAAATGGAATGGTTACCTTTGCTAAATTGACTCATATTTTTGCTCTCTTTAATACATTACTATGTTGGCTAAAGTCTTTGTCTGATTGTTCGATGATGCCAAAAGGGGGAAGATAAGAGGGTTATGCAATGTTTATAACCCATTGACTAACTTGTTTCATTCTAGTGTTTTAAACTTTAGTGCCAACAGGTGAAGATGTTTGAATGCACAAAGACAAAAGGTTTTTCATCATCGAAAAGGGGGAATTTTTTGAAACCTTGAAGTTTTGATGGATGACAGTATGAATGAAATGAGTTGAATTTGATTCAAACACTTGATGATAAGGGAAAGCAAGTTAAGTTGAAAAAGGAGTCCTATGTGAAGGAGTTTTACTTCTAAGCTTATCCTTAAGAGTCCAATGTGTTGAAGGAGAAAGATTCTGAAAATTGAAGAA
>NW_025863184.1:0-1179 GCF_002878395.1 Capsicum annuum
TTTTGTAAAAAATTAATAATATTTAATAAAAAATAAATTATATATTTTTATTTTTTAATATATAAATATATATATATATATATATATAATTTTACAAAGATTAATTAATTCGATAATAGACTCGTGTTTGAAGTGAAAATATTGTCATCAAAGAATAGTTAGTTATTACTATTATTAATTTATCGAATTAATTAATCTTTGTAAAATTATATGTATATATATATTAAAAAATAAAATATATAATTTATTTTTTATTAAATATTATTAAATTAATACATAAATGACTTGTAATAATTAATTAGAGATGATATACTAAAATCATGAAGCAAGTAGTTGATGAAGCAGGCAGGAGTAGCAGGCTTGCTAACGGAGAGTTGCCTGCTTCCGTGGCCTTTTCCTCTTATTAGATAGTAAGATTATGCATATATTAAAATTACACAGCTATAAATGGTAAAAGTTTTTAAATATAGTATATTTTGGTAAGTTTTTCTTTTACGAATTCACACCATAAAAAATTTCTTGAAAATTTTATAAACAAATGTGAAGACTTTCAGAATGAATTAACTACAAGGATAATATAATTTAAATTTAATCAATGCTTTTTTGATTTAGTATAATGGACAATTAATATAAAATAATTATTTTTAACAAAATGATCAATTAATATGGAACGGAGAAAGTAAATTATAAAATTAAAAAAGGTACAAATATACCCTCGAACTTTAATAAATAGTACAAATACACCCTTATCACTAATGGAGGAACACGATCGTGACACGTGTCCCACCATTAGTGATAAGGGTATATTTATACCTTTTCATTAACAGTAAGAGTATATTTGTACCCAAAATATGATGGAGGGTATATTTGTATCATTTATCAAAGTTCGAGGGTATATTTGTACCTTTGCCCTTTAATATATTGTAGATGTAGATGTAAATGTAAATGTAGATATATAGCGCTATTTTTGTCCATTATATCTTTTTAATCCTAAATCTCAAAAACTCAAATCCCCACCATCGAGAGGGATAGTGGACATAATTTATTTAACAAATGCCATAATTTTTTTTTATTAATAACCTTTAGTTGTGCATTTGATGCACATTATATACTAGTTGTTACCATACCTACAAGCTACATAGCACACATAATACATGTGTTTTCTAGTGTCCACATCTA
>NW_025863185.1:0-2448 GCF_002878395.1 Capsicum annuum
GGATAGGCCTTCAAAAACATTTACCCCAAACATTAAATTTTGGAGTGTCATATTATTGTATAAACCAATTGAGTTTAGTTGAGCCAACACAACATGAATTCGACGTAGTTCCTGAAACTGACGAAGAAGATATGTAATTTTTTACATTGTACGTTATGTTGCAATTTGGTGTTATAAAAAAATTTAACTTTCATCTCAAAATAAAATACGTAAAATTTCATATCATAAAAAATTACACCATTCATTGATATACAAATACGTAACTTCTTATATTGTACGTTATGTTGCAATTTGATATTATAAAAAAATTAAAATTTCATCTCACAATAAAATACATAAAATTTCATCTCACAAAAGAAGTGCAGGATATCAAAATAATTGATAGTGCACTTTTTTAATGCACTATCCATTTATTTTATGAATAGTGCACTAAAAAAATGCACTAAACTATATAAAAAGGGGAATAATGCACAAAAGAAGTGCAATATATCAAAAATAATTGATAGTGTACTTTTTTAGTGCACTATTCATAAAATAAATGGATAGTGCACTATTTAAAAAAAAAGAATAGTGCACTTATTTAGTACACTATCCATAAAAAAAAAATAGGTAGTGCACTAAATAAGTGCACTATCCATATAAAAAATGGATAGTGCACTTATTTAGTGCACTATCTTATTTTAATGGTGACAAGACGGAAAAAAAGATATTGTGCACTTATTTTGTGCAAACAACCCATTTTTGTAACTTTTTAACTCAGTGGCATAGATTGGTTCCTTTTTAAATATGGTGACATATTTAGGTTCCACACTCCCCTTTTTCTCTCTTTTACTTCTTCGTCAAACCCCAACCCTCACCCCATTCTTGCAAACACAAAAGATACTCCCCACCTCCTTTTTCTTTCGTCTTCAAGACCACCACAGTCCCTCTTTCTGCAATTCAATTGATGACAATGGCCACAAATTTATAGTCTTGATAAATTTTTGCTATGTAAAAAATTAAATTGGTTATAAATTTTTCTTTCTTTTTTCTCAATAATGAATTGAAAAAAGTGTATTAAAATTTATATTTTTTTTCTATATTATTTTTTTTATTGAAGAAATTGATAAAGTGTAATAGATATAGAGGTAGAGGGTGGGGGCGGGGGTGGAGGTGCGGGTACGGGTGTAAGAAAAAAAAATAGAAAAATGAAGCATGAGGTGCGGGGCTGGGGTGTCTAAAAACTTGATTTGTGCTAAAAAGGGGTAGAGAGTATTTTTTGTGTTTAATTGATAACAACCAGTCTGAAATGACTGTTTCTTTTAGAAAAATGGAGTCTGAAAACTTGTATTTCAGACTGAAATAATTGTTTGTTGGTTTGACATTTTTGTGTTTAGACAAAAGGCAAGTGGTGAGATTGCTGAAGAGGGAGTTCAAGTCATTTTTGTGGAAGCAAATGAAAGTGGGAAGTTGTGGTATGGATGAGAGGTAACGGGGGTGGGGGTATTGAAGAAAAAGAGTGTGGAACCTAAACATGCCACCATATTTAAAAAGGAACGAATTTATGCCACTGATTTAAAAAGTTACAAAAAAGGGCTGTATGCATAAAATAAGTGCACAATATCCTTTTTTTCTGTTTTGACACCATTAAAATAGGATAGTGCACTGTCCATTTTTTTTTATGAATAGTGCGCTAAATAAGTGTACTATCCATTTATTTTATAGATAGTGCACTAAAAAAGTACACTATCAATTATTTTTAATATATTGCACTTCTTTTGTGCATTATTCCCCTTTTTCTATAGTTTAGTGCATTTTTTTAGTGCACTATTCATAAAATAAATGGATAGTGCATTAAAAAAGTGCACTATCAATTATTTTGATATCTTACACTTTTTTTGTGAGATAAAATTTTACGTATTTTATTATGAGATGAAATTTTAGTTTTTTTATAATACCAAAATGCAACATAACGTACAATGTAAAAAGTTACGTATTTGTATGTAAATGAATGGTGTAATTTTTTGTGAGATGAAATTTTACGTATTTTATTTTGAGATAACATCTTACAACTCATTACAAATAACGCATTACGCCAAACTTCAATGAAAAGTTGGTTTGATATTAGAAAAATAAAAAATGAGAGAATTTCAAAAAATCCTGCAAAAGTATTTGGGTGCTATACAGATTTATCCGGGAAAAATGGTATGGTCGAATTCTTTCCTTAGAAAATAAACCTATTTCTATTTATCATGATTTACAAATTGCTGGACGCATCATTGTTGGAGAAACATACTCCTCTAAAGTTGATGATTTTATTATTTGGGGAGAAACATTTCAGTAGACTCAACTATATTCTAAACGGTGTGATTATGAGGTGTTATGTCGATGGCATGGTTTGACCGTTTCACAAATACAGTTCGCGACATTTCAGATATGTAAATTCAGGGATGATGCACAAGTTATTGA
>NW_025863186.1:0-1022 GCF_002878395.1 Capsicum annuum
GCCACCTCATTATGGGATCTAGGAATATATCTAAACTCGATAGACTTAAACCTTTTGCTAAGGTCCTCTAAGAACTGTTTGTATGGAATGATCTTGATATCTCCCATTTCCCATTCGCCTTGAATTTGTCGAATGAGTAATTCAGAATCTCCCAACACCACTAGCTTAGGTACATCCAGATTTATTACCATATTTAACCCCAAGATGCAAGTTTCATATTCTGCTGTGTTATTAGTACAAAAGAAACGAATTCGTGCTGTGGCGGGATGATGACGCCCGGTCGGTGAGACAAGAACTGCCCCAATTCCTACTCCTTTGACATTAACTGCCCCATCAAAATATAATTTCCATGCATACATATCATCTTGAACTTCTTACTCAATTGAATTAATCTCTTCATCAGGAAAGTAAGTTTGCAAAGGCTCATAATCATTGTCAACTGGGTTCTCTGCCAAATGATCGGCCAATGCTTGTGCTTTCATAGCGGTACGAGTAATGTACACAATGTTGAATTCTGTAAGTAAAATCTTTCACTTTACCAATCTGCCTGTGGGCATAGGTTTTTGAAAAATATACTTTAAAGGATCCATTCGAGATATGAGGTAGGTTGTGTAGGACGAAAGATAGTGCTTCAACTTCTGAGCAATCCAAGTTAGGGCGCAACATGTCTTTTCTAAAACAGTATATTTTACCTTATAACTCGTGAACTTTTTGCTCAAATAATAGATTGCTTGTTCCTTTTTGCATGTGATATCATGCTATCCTAAAATACAACCAAAAGAATTGTCCATCAACGACAGATATAGAAATAAAGGCCTACCAGGTTTTGGTGGGACCAGTACTGGAGGATTTGCCAAATATTCTTTAATATTGTCAAATGATTCTTGACATTCGTCTGTTTATTGGATAGCAGCATCCTTTTTCAGCAACTTAAATATCGGTTCACATGTAGTGCTGAGCTGAGCGATGAATCTGCTTATATAATTCAGTCTTCCAAGAAAACTCATGACCTCAGTTTTATT
>NW_025863187.1:0-1511 GCF_002878395.1 Capsicum annuum
AAATAAAGTTGATTAGCATGGAACATTCACAAGAAACAAGGCAAGACTGGTGGTTCAAGGATACAGTCAAGAAGAAGGAATTGACTTTGATGAGACTTTTGCTCATGTTGCCAGACTTGGAGCTATAAGACTACTTGTTGCCTTTGCTTCTTACATGGAGTTTATTTTGTATCTTATGGATATGAAGAGTACATTCCTGAATGGCATTCTCAAGGAAGAAGTGTATGCTAAGCAACCCCCAGGATTTCAAAGCAAGGAGTTTCCAGATTATGTCTACAAGATGGACAAAGCTTTGTATGGGTTGAAACAAGCTCCAAGAGCTTGGTATGAAAGACTGTCAAAATTTGTATTGGAACATGGACATACCAGAGGTAAAATTGACAATACCCTTTTCTTGAAAACTAATGGGAAGGATTTGTTAGTCGTGCAGGTGTATGTGGATGATATTATTTTTGGTTCAACAAATATGCTTGACTCATGAGTTTGCCAAACTCATGAGTTGTGAATTTGAGATGAGCATGATGGGAGAGCTAAATTACTTTTTGGGCTTGCAAATAAAACAGTCAGCTTCAGGAACAATGATTCACCAATAAAATTATGTCAAAGAGCTTCTCAAGAAATTCTCCATGGAAGAGGCAAAAGAGATAAGTACTCTTATTGCTACTGCCACAAAACTGGACTTGGATGAAACAGGTTCTGATGTAGAGCAAAAGATGTATCAAGGTATTATAGGGTCATTATTGTACCTCACAACAAGCAGGCTGACATTGTGTTCAGTGTAGGGCTATGTGCCAGGTTTCAAGCTAAGCCAAAAGAATCATATTTAAAGTTTGTAAAAAGAATCTTCAGATACTTAAAAGGAATCAGTGATTTTGGCTTGTAGTATCCCAAAGGTAGTAACTTTAATTTGGTAGGATACTCTGATGCTGATTATGCAGGATATCTGGTGGACAGGAAAAGCACTACAGGTATGACACACTTCTTGGGATCATGTTTGATTACCTGGTCCATAAAGAAGCAAAATTCAGTAGCTTTGTCTACTGCTGAGGCTGAATACCTTGCTGCTGGGTCATGCTGTGCTCAGTTGTTGTGGATCAAACACCAACTCTTGGATTTTGGGGTAGATGTAGGTTGTGTTCCCATTTTTTGTGATAACACAAGTGCTATAAACATAACCAAAAACCCTGTCCAACACAAGAGAACTAAGCATATTGATATTCGCCATCACTTCCTTAGAGATAATGTTGAAAAAGGAAATATATCAATTATGTTTTGTTCAACTGAGGAACAAATTGCTGACATATTTACTAAGGCCTTGAGTAAAGAACACTTTGAAAAAAATAGGTTAGCATTGGGGATGATTAAAATTGTGTAAATTTCCCTCAGTGATTGACTAAAACATGTTATGCCTTAGAGAGTGTTGATTAATTCAGTCTTACACATTTAGTTGTGTATCCTAATTCCAAGATTTTAAAGCAAAGTGGTATAATTATGTGTTGTTTTTGCAGATA
>NW_025863188.1:0-4771 GCF_002878395.1 Capsicum annuum
AATAGCAAAACTTCCTATTCTTTCTTTCACTTATTTCTGCTTGCTTTTTATTTTCTTCTTCCACTTGTTGAATATACACAGCAAGTCTAGAGATGTCCATATCATTTTTCAACAAGGCAACCTTTCCATTGAAGATCAACTCACAGGATAACCCAGAGGCAAACTTCTTTATTCTAGCCCTTATGCTAGACATCAATTTAGGAGCATAACCTGACATCTCATGAAACTTCAAGGCATACTCCTTTACTGGCATCCTGCCTTGTTTTAAGTTCACGAACTCCTCGTCCTTCACCTCCCTAAACTCTTGAGGAAAGAATAAATTAAGGAAATCACTAGCGAATTCATCCCATAAGGAGGACTCAGCATTATCGCCCCTAGACTGTTACCACTCTTCATACCATTGGTATTCCACATACTTCAACTAATAAGTTGCTAACCCACTTCCACAAAAGTAGCGTGTATCACATGGAAGATAGTTTCTATCTCATCAATAAAGATTTTAGGATATTCTTCAACTTTAAAACCAGTTAAACAGGAGAACTCAACCTCAAAAATTAGCAAACCCTAGTAACCTCAGATTATGGAGCAATAGAACCAACATGCTCAATCTAGGAAGTAACAAATTGGGTATGCAAATGAATGGACTATCAAAACATAGCATTAGACATTCCAGACTGGGGTGCCTGAGAAAGGATGGGGGGAACTGGTGGATCTCCCTCATGGCAATGAATAGCAGTGACCCTAGATTAGGTATAAACTCTTAGAGTAGAATGACCTCCATCCACATTGTCCTTAGATAGGCCAAAAGGGTTTCCACGAGCATCAAATCTTCTAAGAGGCATGATAGAAAATTTGAATAGATGGGGATCAAGAGATTAAGACTTTAGACCCTATAGCTTAAAAATAGAACAACAAGAAAGGGAAACATTTCCAAATGCCTCATAGACTCTCCCTTATTAGGGGGGTGCACTACACACTGATAAGCCAAACTCTACTTGACATGGATTTTTTGGACACCCAACAACACAAAATCTAGGGTCTGATACCATCTCTGTCATGACCCAAACCAAGATCTGGCCATGACGAGTATCGCATGTCCTACATGGACCAAAGATTACCCCTGCACCTAACCAAACAAAACACAACATCCCCTAATATAGGATGATGTAACATCTTGAGACTGCACCCTGGGCATCACACAGTGCTTACAACCCTGAAGGACCATAAGCTAACCCATGACTGGTATCTGTTGTGAGCACTAAATAAAATACTAAAATATATATGTGGAAGAAATCTGAAAATGCCATAAGGTTCTCGAAATACTGAAATAATACTGAGTATAACTGATAATAACATCTGAAAACTGAATAACTAACTATACTAGTCTGAGAGACTTCAACTATCTGAATATGGAGTTGATGGGGCAAACCCCCAAACTAACTCTAACTAAAATAACTACTGAACTGCTGAAATATTAAAATATAAAAACTTTGTCCTTGAAATATGAGGAATCACCACTATAACTTCTATAGATAGCTTTAGCTGCGAAGTACGATCAGGAACCTTAGCATCCAAACCTATGATATGAGACATCATAGCACAAAAAAAGTATATGATCAGTACGGAGAATATACTGGTACGCTAAGTGAGGTAAGGCTAATATACATGGGTTCATATGCATAAGATGATAACTGACTAAATGAACATCAAGAAGTAACTGGATAAGAGTATATACAAAATTGTAACTACTGAACATGCGGTGCTGCGCATATAGGTATACATCGTGTATCTGAGATTATACTAAATTTGGGTACTAAATTCTGATGGATGAGTAACTGATAACTGATAGTCATGGTTCTATAGAACTGACTGAGTTCTTTACTGAATACTAAGACTAAAACTGTAACAGTGAGAGTGTTCATCTAACCGACATACCTTGATAAAGAATGATTTGGGGTCCAACATGTGACCCCAGTTAGAAGGGTGTTAGCACCTTGCCACGGGATACTAACAATGTTGTGTCAACCCTAATCTAGCAGGAAAACTCATGAAATATATATATATATGATTGCATCAACCCTTGTTTGGCAGGAGGACGACTTACCCCACACTGGATACGTAGTTTTGTAACTCAAAGATTTCTACTAAGGGTTAAATCCTAACTGGTAGGAATGCCCATTTCCCTAGGTTCGCTCAGTGCTGAATCCTACTCCCAACTGAAAGACACTGATCACTAGATTGTTCTAATCTTCACTGAACTGACCCTGATCATATTGACTGACTAAACTGGACTGAATTCACTGAGTTCTAATAACTGACTGACTACTAAAGTTCTTGACCTTTAATGGGACTATTCTATAATTCACTCATATGGATATTTTATCAAACACTTGGGGAGCATGGTTAATGTACATGATAATGAACAACACATAAGCATCATGACTAAAACTTAAACTTGCAATTTCAAGGGTTTTAACATGGGAATAACATCAATCAACATACATGCTATCTTATGTTCATGAAACTTATAATTCAATCTTGAATTGAAATGGAAAAAACAACAGAAGCATGAATACAACCCAATTTTTGCACGTAAATCATGAATCTAGAAACTTGTAGTTTTAAAAGGGTTCTTGAACTCCAAGGGTGGAAGAAAACCTAAGGATGAACACCTAACATAACTTGATTGTTGAATCCGTGAAGATTATTAGGAATTTCTATGAACTTAGACTTGAATTTGATGAACATGGGGTTTTGTTCTTGAGAGATTTTGAGAAAAATGAATGTATTTTGCCCGTTTGGAATCTTAATTTTGTGTTTTGGCTGAATTGGGTTAGGGGAAAAGGACCTAAATGCCCTTGGAAAGTCAGAATTAAATGAGCAAAATATGCCTAGTGACGCGGTAGGCGCCGTACCGCATCAATGGTCTTAATGTGATTACCGTCGTGCTGCATTAATGCTGTCGACACAATAGCCAATGCGATACAACGAGATCACATTGGATAGATGTTTTGTCATCCAAACATGACTCAAACGATGTTTGAAAATTCTAAAACTCGTCCAAGATGACCTATTGACATCCCTGATCATGAATAAACTTACAAATCGACATTCTAAGGTTTTAAGAATTGAAAATAAGACCATCCAATTATGAAGTCTAAAAATGATTCTAAGTTTTAACACTTAGCTAAAAAATTTTCTAAGTCTAGACCCCTTATTACAAGCTATATGGGACTGAATTCAACTAGAACTTGGTGGGGATCTTACAATATCTCCCCCTTGAGAACATTCATCCTTGAATGAGACTGATTGAACTGAGAGGAGCTGTAATTACACTTACATGCATAACTGAAGCATGACTGAATTTCGGAGACATGACACATGACTGAACTATTTTATGAATGTATGAATGATAAAAGAATGTTATGCAACTGTAACTGAGTATGGAATATTGTAAATCTAAGGAAGGCTATTACCTTAGATTGAGTTTGAGTTTGTGGAGAAGAGGTGAGGATACTTGGTTCATATATCTTCCTATGGTTCTAAAGTAGATCCCTTAGCGGATTGATTCTGCCAAAGAACTTAGACCAAAGGAACCTCTTTGTTCCTTAGTATGCAGATCTGAAGATCAAGGATTTTGACTGGGACTTCCTCATAAGAGAGACTATTCTGAACATCTACACTCTCTATAGGGACTATAACTATTAGGTCACCAATACACTTCTTTAGCAAGGAGACGTGAAACACTGGGTGCACTGATGCTAAGTCTACAGGTAATTCAAGCTCATAAGCTACCTTACCGAAATGACTTAGAATCCTATAAGGACCAACATATCAGGGACTAAGCTTACCCTTCTTACCAAATCTCTTCACTCCCTTCATGGGAGAGATTTTCAAATACATATAATCACCAATCTCAAATTCAAGATATTTCTTTCTCACATCTGCATAAGATTTTTGTCGGCTCTGCGCTATCTTAAGCCTCTCCCTGATCAACTATATTTTCTCTAAGGCATCAAACACCAAGTAAGGACCCACTACCATGGCCTCACCTACCTCAAACCATCTAATGGGAGATCTATGTCTTCTCCCATAAAGAGCCTCAAATAGAGTCATCTAGATACTGGAATGAGAGTTATTATTATATGAGAACTCAATCTGAGGTAAGTGGTTATCCCAAATGCCCTTGAAGTTAACCACACACGCTCTCAATATATCTTCTAAAGTTTGAATGGTCCTTTCTGCTTGATCATATGTCTGAGGGTGGAAGGTTGTACTAAGATGGACTTGGGTACAAAGACCTTTTTGGAAGGTTTTCCAAAAGTGAGAGGTGAACTGCGTACCTCTAACTAAAATGATGGACAATAGGACACTGTGTAACCTAACCAACTCTCTGATATGGAGACTGGCATAGTCCTCAGCTAAATAAGAGGTATGAAATGGCAAGATATGGGATGATTTGGTCATCCTGTCCATAATGACCTAAATCAAATCATGTTGATGATGAGTATGAGGTAAATCTATCATGAAATCCATGTTCATTTCCTTCCACTTCCAAGTGGGAATACTGAAATCCTACATAAACCAATTTTGCTTCTGAGGTTCAATCTTAACCTACTGACATATGGAGAACTTAGCTACAAACTCTGCAATATCTCTTTTCATCCCACTCCACCAATAGACTTCCTGCAAGTCACAATACATCTTAGTGTCCCCTGGATGAATAGAGTAATGTGCACCATGCTCTTCATTAAGAATTCACTGTCTCACG
>NW_025863189.1:0-3763 GCF_002878395.1 Capsicum annuum
CAGGTTCAAGACCCTAGAAGTTTCGAGGAGAAGCCCAAGGAAGTTCACTTCAAGCCCTTGGCCAAAAATCCCATTTTTGGGATAAGTGATGAAAATGTTAGTCCAAAGGGAAACCTTGATATATTCCCTTTTAATATGGAGCATGAAGGCTACCCTAATGCAAAACCAAGTGAAGAACACACTTCCCATGATCTACAAGGTAACAAAGCTATTCTCTACACTCCTAGAAATTTGAATTGTGGTGATGTGGCTAGTAGTGGCCAAGGTGGAGAAGTTTTGAAATTACCTAGTATAGGAGTGTATGAATCTTCCTTTTGTGATTCTCTTGCTATTGTTAGGTTTAATATGGACCAAGCTCTTGTTATGAGTACGCAAGCACTAGTTGTTCTTTTAGACGACAAAAATGATTCTTTCCGTAAAAATATTTTGTGTCCATATAGTGCTAGCACTTATAACCTGAATAAGGTTCCATTACCAAGTGAAAAGAGTATTCACACACTAGTTGGCCATATTGAAAAACAAGTAGGCTTCCCTAGTACAAATCAACATGAAATTGGTACACTCTACACTCCCTTAAGTTTAAAATATTGTGATGTTGATTTTGTCAATGAGTATGGTCCTTTGAACTTGTGTGATAAAATCCATGAAGTTAGTATTGTTCAAGGTGACCATATGTATGCCAAAATTGTGTGTAATGTCTTGGGAAGTTATGATTTTGATCTTCAAGAGAAGAGGGTAGGTAGTTACGGCCTTGACCCATGTCTACTACTTGCCTTTGACCCTGGGGTACTCGTAAGGTGATGGAAGTGTAGTTTCGGTTCATGCTCCTTATCATTTGCTGTTGTTTCTATCCACTTCCTTGGTACCCTTTATTGCAAGTCTTTTATGCCAAATACCATAGATGTGTGGGTGTATATAAAGTGTGAACAACCAAGGATTGATGATATGAGTGGTGTACTAATGGTGATTCCTTATGAAGTGATCTCAATTTTTCTTGATATAGATGTGCATGTTTATCCTATTGTTATCTCTCTTGATGTGTATAATGAACCATGTGCACCTAAGGATGGCTCTCTACTTGATCATGAGAATTGTGTAATTGAAAACCTTCAAGTTAGTGTAGATGCTTATAATATAGGTCTTGATGATGAATATGGTCCTTTGATTTGGTTGGATGAAGACCTTGATAGTAGTATGATTTGTAGTGATCATGTTCATAGGAATGTTGTGAGCGATGGAATATGTGATTGTTTCAGATTATATTCTTAATTCCTTGATGTTTGAATTGGTCGTGTCCTTTGTGATGTTAGTGGTCGATGTTTCTTACTCATAACAAAGGATGGTTGCGTGTATTCTAAGAGTGAACCCCATTGTCATTATCATTTAACTTGTGGTGCTAATGCTAACCCTCATACCATGAGAAATGTGTGCTTTTTTGCTCTCTCTTTGGTTTTGAAAGATCTGAATTTGAGGACAAATTCCTTCAAGATGGAGAGGATGATACGAGCACAAGGAGCACCAAGAGAACAAGGTATTATCTAAGGGTCAAGGCTTCATAATTAGCAAGAAATTAAAGACTTTTTGGAGTATTTTGAAGCCTTGTTCAAGAGAAGGAGGGAGGGGAACTTATACACTCAAGAGGCGCCTCAAGTGAAGGGCATTGAGAACATTCTTTACTCCAAAATAACACTCAAAAGGCACCCCAATTCCCACTCTCATTAAGGGAATTTTATCCATTGAATGTAATAGTATAAATAGACCATTTTACTTCCCTTTTCATGAGTTTTTGAATGACATTGGATATTACTCTTAGTTGTAACTTTAACCCTCTAGTTTTAGTGTAGAATCTGAAAATAGGAAATCTTGAATGCATTTGAATTGGTTTTCACTTATATTAGGTTATTTGGCAAAAAAGGTGAACTTGAGGAAGTGTAAGTCCTTTGGTCTACCTAAGAGGAAGGTTTGAAATTCTATTGGTAAGGTGTGTTTGAAGGTTTGAAACACCTTCTTGTGCTATCCATTTGATAGAAGTAAGAGTCTTTCTACCTATCTTTAATTTTCAAGCAATTCTTCTACATCCCTTTTCACTTGTGTGTTGTTTTCCTTTTGTGTGTTTGCTGGTTTTTGTTATCTTTAGTACCAATTTTATGTTTTGCCTTTCTTTAGGCCATCATTTGGTATCAAAGCCTTGCTTAGGGTTGTTCCGACAACACTAATCCTTGGTTTTAGTGTCCTTATTAAGAAAATCTCAACAAAAAGAGTCAAAAATGCAAAAAAACAAAAAGAAAAAAGGTGTCTAGTGTTGTTTTGTGTTAGATCCAAATTTAGAATCTTAGATATACAATATTTTACTTTGTTTTTGAAGTTTCTTGTACTAGATCCTTGCTCTCTAGTACCTAGGGAGTCTAGATTTACTTTTAGCGTGAAGTTTGGTTGAGTTTGAGCTAAGATCGACCATGGCTATGGTGTTTTGAAGCTTTTTGAGCTAGATCCGAAATTGACCTTGAGATTTGAACAAATTTTATGGCTGATTTTTAGTTGGTTGAGTTGGTTTTGCCCTAAGGAACCTAGATCTACAAAAATAAATCAGATTTGGATTTCATTTGCTTGTTGGTCAAACTTGGTCAACACTTGAATATTCATCTTGTTCATCCATGATCTTCATATCTTAGTGAAGAATAATATTCAAAGGTGTTGTTTGATCTAAAAGAGGAGGAAAGAGTGTGCAAAAATTGTTAGTCCAAAAGCATATTCAAAGATATTCCATTCTTTCAGAAGAAGGAGAGGACAAGGGAACAACAAAGTACACTTGCATGTACAAGGAGGGGGGACCATTTCATTTCAATTTCAATTGGCGGCTTGAAGAGCTCTAAATTGCCTCCTTACCCCCTCAAATCCGAAACTCTCCTTCCCAAAGGGTGGTATTTGGCCGAAACAAGGTTTTGAAAAAGAAAAATGAAAATTGGAAAAGTGACAACCACCACGTAGTGCCATTTCATCACTTATAATCAACCAAATTCATCTCTAAAATTAGATTTCTTAGTTTCACCTTTTTGATTCTAGTTTTCTTTTAAGTTAATGCTATCACTAATTAGCAAACTAGTAAGTACCTACTTGGTTGGTAATTAGTCTAGAGTTCGTTTATTTCGTGTCTTCATTTTTTTGTGTGCTTTTCTCATTTTAAAGTCGTAGTATTTTGTTGGTTCAAGTTCGTGCATCACTTTATTTGAGTCATTCAAACAAATTTAGATTCCAGACCAATGCTTCTCACCTCTTAAGTAATTTTTCAAGTGTTTCTGATTTTCCAATACTTGTGAGACAAAGTATGAGGTGAGGTTGAGTGTGAGTGAAGTGAGGCCATATTTGGACTAACTTGTTTGTTCGTTTTGTAGGTTTTTGCTTTGATTTTTTTTTTGCTTTTTTTAGGTACCATTTCCATGGAATCCAAAGGGAATACTTCCTAACCTTTGGGAAATGATGCTATTGGAGCCTTGATGGCTCGGTTTGAGGCCTTTACCCAAAAAATAGAGGATAATAATGATGCTTTGAGGAGAGATATGAGGAGTGATGGTGATGCCTTGAAGAGTAACTTGGATGCTTTGAAGGGTGGTGTGGCTAAAATTAAAGCGACGGTTGATAGGCTATGTTCATTAAATCCTCGACAAGTCCAAAGCCCTCAAAACCAAAGGCCCCACACTCGACAATATTCCATGCCACAAATCCAAATCCATCACCAATCAAATCCAATGCCACCTCCCCAAGA
>NW_025863190.1:0-1514 GCF_002878395.1 Capsicum annuum
TTTTTTACACTTCAATTTCTAGTTTATATTTCTCTTTCTTAATTTTTTTCTTTTTCACTTCTTTTTTTTTTGAATTTTTATTTTTCATTTTTTTTATACTCTACTATATCTATCTTTTATTTTTAAAAGACAAATATCTATATCATATATACATATTAAAAAAATATACAAAATAAATAGACATACAGATCTGCATATGTATTTACGATAAAAAATATACATATATATCTGCATATGTATTTACAGAAATACATATTTGACTCACATGTATATATAAACATATATGATACAAAATCTTTATAATAAAAATGACAATTATATGTATATACATATAGGTAGTAAAAAAATACATGATGCATATCTTAAAACAGTAAATACATATGTTACCCTCTAAAATGACATAGTATGTATAGTTCAAAGACAAATCCAACACCGTATAAAATATCTATAGCTCTGCATATGTATTTACAGAATACACACCTGATCCATATGTATATTCTTATTTTATATGAGTCACCTTTGTATTTCGCAAATACATATGAAGATATATAGTATAGTTATATTTGTTACTGTTTAATATGAATATGATATGTATTTCGTAAATACATATGTATATTTTGTACTGTAAATACATATTCATAGCTGTATGACTATGTATTTTGTATGTTTTTTTAATATGTGTATGTAATATACATATTTGTCTTTTCAAAATAAAAGTTAGAGATAGAAGAGTAAAAAAAATGAAAAAAAGAAAAAGAAAAAAAGAAAAAAACGAAAAAAGAGAAGTGAAAAAGGGAAAAAAAAAGGAAGAAAGAGAAATAGAAGTGTAAAAATAAAAGAAACAAAATAAAATAGAAAAAAGAAGAAAATATTAGAGGAAGGGAAAAAAAAGAAAACAAAAAAGGAAAAAAAAAAGAGAAATAGAAGAGAGAAAATAAAGTTGAAAGAAAAAAATGAAAAAAGAAAAAGAAATCAAAATAAAAAAAATAAAATGATAAAAAAGTAAGATGAAAAAAAACTAACAAGAAAAAAAGATAGAAATATAAGAGAGTGAAAGATAATAATAATATTTTATTTTAAAATCTTGAAAATCATTGAGATAATTATCTTCAAATATGAAAAAGGGAAAAAGAAAACAAAAAATAAAAAAAGGAAAAAGGAAAAAAAAAAGAGAAAGAAAATAAAGTGAAAATAAAAAAATAAAAATAAAATAAAATAAAAAAATAAAATGATAAAAAAATAAGATGTTAAAAAAAGGTAAAAGATATGGCTATATTTGGAGAAGTGAAATAGTGAAGTGAAAATAAAAAAATATAAAATAATGAGAATAAAATATGCACTTATCTAGTTAATGAGTAAAATAATGTTACTTTTACTATAAATCATAATTTTATAAAAATATTATTATTTATTAAAATTATAATTTTAAGTATGCTACTTTCTTTCTTTTTGTAATTTTGCCAAAACCCAAAACAAAACTAGTCTAAGTACAGATGAACCAAATCAGTAGCCCA
>NW_025863191.1:0-4395 GCF_002878395.1 Capsicum annuum
ACAACTAAAAAGTAAATTTTAAGAGAATTAATTTTATAATCACTCATTTCTTAAATTCTATGCCCGATCAAAAGGTGACACAGGAGAGGGAGTAGCTTTTTTCTAGTTTAAGATAGATTTTATTTATTATTTTCATAAGAGTAGATTCAAATGCTATTTGACATAGGTTATTTTTATATATATAGAAACGATTTTGTTATTTTTAATCAGATAATATTATATTTATTTAAGAATTTTTCTTCTTTGCAGTTTTATTTGTGACTACTTGACATTTGTCTTGCAATTTTGTAAGAACATTCTTTCGGAAGTAAAATTAATATTTAATTTGATATATTTGATTTCTCATTGCACTTTGTTTGAATGGTGGTTTATCATAATTTCATGATGTACGGTACTATATGGTATGGTATTATATTGTAGAATATAGTACAATATTATATTTGAATGGACTGTATCATTCACTGTTGTTTAATAACAATTTTATTATTTGATTTAACGGTATGATATTGTGCCGTGACTGATAATTTACTAAAATATCTTTAATTATTATAAATATTAAATTTAGCAATAATTGTTAATAAAATAATTTTCTTCCTGCTAATTTGTCACAAATTATGTACTTTTTTTGTACTTGTTACGCAAATAAAAAAATATTTTCTAAAAATATTTGTATATATTTAACACAAAACAATCAGAACGAATAAGATAAGGGGTGGGGTAAGAAAAAATTATGATTTTTTTAAGAAAAATATTGAGGACCGGATAGTGGAGTGGGGGATAGAGGATAGGTGTTGGGGGGATAAGAAAAATTTATTTAATTTTAATAATTTTTTTAAAAAATTGTGTGTTGGTTGGATTTATTTTATTTTTTTTGGGGGGGGGGGGGGGGGGGGGGGGGGGGTTGATGGGAGTGGGTGGCGGGGGTAAGAAATTTTTTTAAAAACTTTTGAAAAATAAATTTAAAAAATAAAAAAAATGAAACGGGGAGAAGGGCTAGTATTGATATGAGATCGACCATAGAACACTAAAAATAGCCACGAAACGTCAAGAACAAAAAGAGAGAAACCGAGAATGAGATACAAACAACAATGACAACAACACAAACACGAGACAAGAAACACAACAATTGCATAAAAATAAAGGATAGACAAGATGACATAAGAACTTACGAAGACGTAAGAAACCCACGTGAATCAAAGGTAAAGACCCTTGCACTTGCAAATCCGAACACCAATCTTCTTACGGTGACCGCTTAGGGGATCAACTTCACCTTACAACCACCGTTTCTAAACAACGTACAATATCGGCTTTTTCAAGCCTTACACTAAAGTTGACTTTTCCAAGCCCTACACTAAGAACTCTTTCTAAGAGAGATGAAACTCTCAAGGTCTTTCAATATTTCTTCATCAATCAAAAATTAAAGAGGAAAGACCTACTAAGAGACTCTATATAGTCTTATTACATAATGAAAGATAAAATAACCACACTGCCCTTAATGAGGAGGGGGCAGCCATAGAGTGTATTTGGATAAAATGAAGTGACCAAAATGCCCTTAATGAAGGTGACCAAAACCGTAAGCTATTAAGTGTTGTCCAAAACTGTGAGTCCTCAATTCTTCAATGCTCCAAACAATCTTCCACACACGGTCTTGCTTAATGGTATGCTCAAAACGGGTCCTCCATTCATGTTCTCGTATCCTCGAGGTTACCAAGTCTTGAGTCTCTATGTCCTGACCTCCAAAGATGTCATCAAAGCAAAGATGGTCACTTGGCTCGTATCATCCTCCCCTTCTTGAAAAAGATTTGACCTCGAATCCACACCTTGCAAAACCAAACAAGCACACCATCCTCATGGCATAAGGGTTAGGATTAGCATAAACAATATTTTTATCATGCCAAGATTGCACATACTTGAAATATAACCAAGGATCCTTTGAATTGAATATTAAAAACTCAATGAAAGATGCACAAAAGATTTGGTTACGGGAATCACCAAGAGATAAAGAATCTACAAGGGTCCTAATGGCATCACTCGGTCCAAAAGGTAGAATTAGGATCTTGTGAGCCGTAAGACAGAATTGCCTTTTTATCTCTTCAAGAGACCACACCAAGGGTGGTGCTTCAACAAGTTCTAATGTCTACAAGATCCATATAGCATTATCACCGACATAAGTGGACATACCAACAAACTTCCTACCTCTACTTAAAATAATTCCAAAACTAGTATGGATGTCATCATAGGCAAAGAGGTAGTATAGGAAGGAATCAAGTATAAAAGTATACACAGATGAAGAACAAACATTTAAGCACATACACATTCCTTCTTTCAAACAAATAGACATCTTGGAATCCACAAGCTGGGATTCATGTAACTTAAGCACAAATGTGTCAAGCAAGGATACACATTTAAAAACATTATCCCAAGGAGCCAATGACACCTTTGCCCTCGGGTTTTAAAGAAGGACTACACATTTCTTATCCTTAAGAGTACTCTCATCTTTCAACAAGAGATTTCCATCTTTAGGAGGAATGTTGTCACATCATAGTGGGTTAGCATATAGGCTATAGCCTTTAAAGCAAGTTATACCATTATTTTCACCACTAAGTTCATTAGGAGTGTTTATATAATCTCCAAACAAGACATTATACCTAAAGAGAGCATGATCTATCCTACGGGCAGATTTGGAACAAGCAAGTTCTTCACTCTCTAAAAGATAATTATCAAGTTTCAAAAAGGTTTCGAGCACAAGATTATCCCTATGAGCCAAGCAAACATTAGAATCTTTACCATAAGACAAGCTCATGGGTTCACTTCTATTATTTTGACCAACATTTTTAAATATGTCACAAACTTGAGATTCATCAATCACACCACACATAACCTCAAGTGGTGGGCGATTTTCACACACAAGTTTATTAACACAAGTTTCACAAGACGATCGAGTCATCCATCAATAGGATGAACTAGTGTATCCACTCTCACAACATGTACATCATCAAAAAGTGACAATGAATCAATATACTCACATGTAGGTAAGCTACTACTCACACTCAATGGGCTAATAGCCTCACAATCAACATCCACATGCACATAAGTGTAAGAGTTAGCTATTTTACTTTGAAGTTCATGAATAGATTTTTCTTTGCCATGGTGTGAAGGTTCCCCACAAGTTTTGGCAACAACTAAGACTTTCCTCGTCAAATCTTTAATGGGAATCTTATTTTTTAGCACTTGTTCTCCTCCGCTTGCCATGTTGGTACCTACACAAATGTCCTTAGAAATAGAAGGACAAACAAAGTTAGTTTGGTTTGGTGGTAATCCCCTCACTTCACTCCTCACAACCTCTCCTTTTTCCACTATCGAATTGCCACCTTGCACACCCTTACTCCTCTCAATCTTTTGTCCCTCATAAGCATTCGACTTGGAGTAAGTAATCACGGCTTTTGGGGACTTGGGCAGCATGGACGTAATGAGATGATTTCCCCATCAGTCTCTTACAACATTAGGCCAATTTTGCATATTTGGAACTTTATGTTGTGCAAACTAATCGGCACCTAAGTTTACATAATCGTAGGTTAAGGGAAAAATATCGCACCATACCTCCTCGTGATATTCAAATTGGGAGAATACAACCTTCACCCTTTTGGTAACCTTAAACTCGTCCAAGGAATATGGAACAAGTAAAGGTTCTCAAAACAGCCCCAAATAATCAACCATGGATGGAATGATGTAGTTTCTATAGTACCTATCATCTAGCACAATGAGGCATCCCAGTACTTCACAAATGATCACCTTTTCGGAGTGAACAAACCTTCTTGGATCAACATTGTAAGGCACATGAGTACCCTTCGGCTTTAGAGATGCATGCCCTCTTCTTCTCTTAGAACAACCACCAATATATCTAGTATAACCACTCATACCACTTAGAACTTGATAAGAAGTACTACAAGGTGAAGAGTATGAATCTTCACACTCTACACGTGCACTCTCACCATAGTTCTCATAAGCTTTGTGAATATACCCATTCTAGGTTTAACTTGGGTAGTGTAAGACTCCCCACACATCCCAACTTCCTCATAAAAACCATCACAAGGCTCATCAACATCTCCATGTTCACCATAAGCACTAGGCATTATATTCACCTCACTTTCTCCCTCAAAATCGTAACTTTCAAATCTGTTCATGCCGTGACCATGACTATACTCATAGCCCCATAATCTCCATCATCATCGTAGCCATAAAATACCTTACTACAACAATAGTCTCCCATGTCGTAGTCACACTAATTTGAGGCCATCAAAAATATGTTCCCCCTTATATCACTTTTGGGCCTATAAAATAAACAAATAAGATTAGTAGTATAAGCTCCTCACCAACACTCGTAGGCACTCACCT
>NW_025863192.1:0-6852 GCF_002878395.1 Capsicum annuum
TGTAAATAGTGAAAAAATTGACTAAATGTATGTTAGGATCATCACCTAGGAGTCCACCAAACAAACCCTTAATATGGAGGAGTTGAATCATCGTGCTTGTAATATGGAACTTAGCTCTGAGTGCCAAAAGTGGAGGAATAAAGGTTCCACTTGCATCGGCTCCATCTATTCCTTCCTCATCCTCATCATGATCGAATTGTATAGTTTGGTGATCTAGCCTTTCTCTGAAAGGACGATTCCTGTTAACATCTCTATTAATCGGTGCTTCCATATCCTCTGCATGCCTTTGATTACCTAGCCCCAACAACTCTTCATCTCCTAGGTCCTCTTCATATGGATTTGGAACCAACCTAGGTTATCTATATTCTATTGATTTACTTAAGCCCTAGCCAAGGCAGCTAGTTTTCCTACTTTTTGTGGGTCTGCCATTCTACTGATCAACTGATGTTCCAGATGTACTGGTAATAATGGTTTACTTGAACTCCGCGTTCTTGGCATTCACACTATCCTATAGATAATAAAAACAACAAATAAAAATAAAATCAAGAAACTTGCTACGAGTTAATTATAACAGATATACTCAATTCATAATCATATTCTCCGAAGATAGTGCCAAAATTTGATACACCTAAATTACACCACTCTTACAAGAGAGTAAGCGGTCGTTGTTAAATATATAACCCAACTAGGTTGAGGTCGAATTCCACAGGGAATATGGTGTTAATCAAGTCTATTTGTGCTTAAACTAACTAATGGGTAATGGTTTGCTTTAATTGAGGGGGGTTTGTATCAATCAAACAATTGTTAAAGTTGTAACTTGCTTTAGAACTCAAAGCTAAAATTTCAATGGTTCAAATCAATGATAGAGAGAAACTAGGGTTATGATCACTATGATTATTAATCTCCATTAAATAATAACTGTAGTATTGGGTTCTCATGACTTGTGGGAAACACCAAATTATAAATTTCAAAAGTCCATCCAAGTGTTTCTCAACCTACCTAGATGTTGAACTCCTTAATTCTCTCAAACTTAGGAAAATATTCTATTCACACTAATTTTATCTCGATTTGATCAATCTTGTTATAGCATTAATCATTAGATGAGAACTTAACCTTCCCAAATCCTCATTGATAATTCGCTACCTTTAGCATATTTATCAGTTTGATCAAATCAACATAAGGCGGGATCTATTGTTTGCAACTAATAAATAAAAATCATAAAAAAGGAATTATCAAGATGTCCCCAAAATCACTCAAACCCTAACCAACTACTAAATCCATGGAGGAATAATCATAGATCCCACAACCCTAGTTATGGGTTTCAGTTCCACATGATATAGAAAGAGATAGCAACAATTATATTCATCATTTAAAGAGATTAAACTTACAAAAGAAATTAAAAGTCTTAAATATGCTATCAGAATATTAGCACATGAAATCCCCATCCTTGGGCTCACTCGATGGTGAATCCTACTCCCAACTGAAGAGACACTGAACTGAACTGTTACTGATAGTATTATTTAGCTGATTTGAACAGAGTTTACTAAATTTTATTGACTGACGGAATACTACTGTGATCTAATAACTGACTGAGATTATTGAGATTATTGAGGTTACTGAGGTTACCGAGAGTACTGAGATTACTGAGTTTTTCTGAGTTATGTAACTGACTAAATTCTAATGATGGCTTGAATGATAGTATTATGAAAACTAAAACTGGCTCTAGGCACACAACTAAATTGTTGGGTACAAGTACCCCCAGGACTCGATAGCATAAAACTGACAAGACTTTACACTTCTTGAACATATGACCAATATCAACAATTCATAATACAATAAGTTGGGGATTTCATAAAGTATATGGTCATCATAATGTTGTACATGGATGGAATTGCATATAGACATGTCATACTTTCATCAACCTAATCTCATGAACATTCCATCAAATACTCATAATGCACACAATATCATGGAAGTCAGTCTTCGTCATAAGAGTAAAGCATGTATTTATTACTTGGATCACAATTGATCCATAGTACCCAATTTCTATTCTCTTAGGCATTTTATCAAACACCTTACATGCACCGCTTAGGGCATAGGAATAATCATCAATTAACACATCATAACCTAGTAAGTTCATAGTTTTCAACTTACATGCTAACATAGTTTCATAAAAACAAATAAAGATTTCAACTTGGGAGTCATACAACAACAACCACATGAACATAATCACTCCATAACATGAATATCATAATTCATAGTTTAAAACTTAAATATTGGGCTTCATGGACGAAATAAATCCATGAATGAACACTTGACATACCTTAGTTCCTAATTTAACAAAGATTGATGGAGAGATTCTTGAATTTGAATCCCCAATTGAAAACCCTAACTTGTTCTTGAGAGAAACTTGAGAGAAACACTATATTTTGAGTGAAATATGGATGAATCACGTGTTATTGGGTTTATATAAGGATGGGAAATTAATCCATTTGCCCTTAAAAATACAGATATTTAATGACTAAATCTGGGCATCGATGCTATTATCGACGTGATGCATCAATGGAAATGACACAATAGTTGACGCATTGAACCATCATCCTGTTGAGTGTCAGTACTTTGACCCTAGCAACCTGGAACAATATCAACCAACGTGATTGGTGATGCGGCCCGCTAAAATTATGTTGGTCCACTATTTTGGACTTCCAAACGTGATATATACATGGTCCAAAAAATCCAAAACTTGTCTGGGAAACACCTATGGAACTCTTCAATAATTAATTAACAAAAATACAGACCATTGAAGGACATTAATGTGGAAAAATGAGATTGCCAACTTTCTAAGGCTAAAATAAATTAAGTTTGAGAACTTAGCTAGAATTTTCTAAGTTCAGGGTCCCCTGACAAGCTTAAAGGACTGAATTAAGCTTAGAAATTTTGCAGGGTTTTACATATAGGTTCCTTGGTGGAAGTTATAGAAGGAGGTATTACTTAAGGTGAATTGTTATTTGCTTAAAGTAGGGAAGGAGTTTAGTTGAAACTTATAGAGCTATGAAAGTAATTTATATATATAGATGGGTAAATAGTAGTAATGTGTAGAAGGAGGATGTTCTAAGGGATTTTAATAAGGTATACCTTAGGATTATGATCAATTACTGTTGTTATGAGGTTCTAGTGGACTAGTGTTTTTGGTGTTTTATTTTATAGCTTTTAAGTGATAATCGTATGTAAGGTTGTGTTATTAACCATGCCTAGCACTAGACACTAAGTTTGAATAGTGGATGATCATCAAGGTGGAAATAATGATTGCTTGGTTAGTGATACTAGTTATATGAAAGTGATCTAGTAGGCTTGAACAGTATATAAAAGAGTTTAAGTTCATTTATTTGCAATTGAGTTTGATGTTGTGGATATGATTTAGATGTTTACCCAAGGTGATATGGGGGTTACATTATTTTATAATATTATTAAAGAGTGTGTGTGGTTAGTAGTACCCTTGAGTTGATAAATGGGAAGAAGGCTAGTTATATGGTATATGGTGTTCTTAATAGCTAAGTTAAGGAGTTAGGGATAGATGATGTTGATCCTTTGGGTATGATTTTTATTCTCATGGTTCAGGGAAAAATATAAGTTTAGAGATGTGATACTAGTAGGCTATGATGGAAGTAGTATGGTTCAATAAAGGTTTAGGGATATCCATGTTAAGTGTTAGAATCTAAGTTTAAATCTTTAAAGATTGAGCAAATTGAAATAAGATTTGAATCTTTAGATAGTGTGAACTTCATATGTGGTGATACTCATGAAGATTCTAGGTTAGCAAGTGTTAAAGTTATTATATGATGACTATTGGGGCTATAGAAAGATAAAGTTGTACCTCAAATGGAAGTTTTAGCAGTGGGTTTTAAACTTTTAGGTGTAGTCTTTCAGAGTAAGTTTATTATTTGGTGTATTTTTATATTCCATTCTTATTTTAGTATTAGTACTTTTGCTATCACAATATCCACTCATGCCTTACATGTCATTTCCATGATTATAGCTAATATTCACGCACTTTCCATAGAATCATATATACTTCCAGTTCCTAGTATAAGGAGTTTTAGTTCACTCAACGGTACGAATTATGTTCCATAAAGTCATGAACTCCAAGCTCAGGTCGTGAAGCTCATGAATCATGTACTCATGCTTTGCAAGATGCTCAGTTCCTTTGAATCATGCTACACTCTTAATAGCCAGCAAAATTTAGCTTTTTTTTGTTATGTGTATCCTCAGTTTTGTTCTCTGTAATGAATCTATGTCGTGGATACTCTATTCCCCGGGCCTCATTTAAGTGTCCAAATTATGCATAGTATTCCTTCATGCTTTAGATTCTCATGTCATAACTTTTCAGTGATCTTATCTTATGTCAAGATAGTGATAATGAACAATTTGTAGATGGAAGAGAGTAAATGTTTCATGTTGGGAAAAATTGTTGTATACTTGTTTTATGTAAGTCTATAAGTTTGAAGGAATTTTAGGGTTAAACTTTTGGTGTATGTATTAGTTAGTTGAGAATTTTTTTTATGCGTATCTTTCTAAAAATAGTGCATGAAAGTTTTTATTGATAGAGGTATTAGAGAATATGAAAATATGGGTGTTTGCTTTCAAGAATTTCTTTGATAACCTTGTAATGTATGGTTTTAAATAATAAATATAGTGTATTAAAGTGCTTAGGGAGGTTAGTCACTATTCCCAAATAGTTTATACCTGTCCCTTAACCTATACTACAACCCGAAAAAGACCTACTTGATCCTAAACTTTACATTCGACTGTTAGTGGAGCATTACACTAAGGGAAAGCCTATGGTTCATTATGTGGAACTTGTGAATTCTTTGTGAGAGTGATCATAATTTTATTCTTGTACCCATTGTTATAAATTGCATTATTGTGAGTGTTATGAGTTACTCTCTTGTTGTAAGGGGCATATGTTTGACAAATGTGGGTGATTTGTATGGTGTCCTTGATTGAATAATAATCATGAGTTTTCCAACTAGGTGAGTAAATACTTGAGGCTAGGATGTTTCGAAGTAGTGTTCATGAGCTTTTAATTGTGTAAATAACATGTTTAGTGCAGAAACTTACATTCTATGTAGTCATTTTAGTAGTAGGTTGAGTGTATTGCATATATTATAAGTGTAGAGTCTCCAGATCATGATACTTAGAGTGAAGAGTTGTTCGAGTACAAACAAGAATTTAAGTGTGGGGTGGTGATGTTGGGTGTATTTATGCATTCTAGCATCACTATTCTAGCCTTTTTAGCTTGTTTTGAGGATGATTCATGTGATATATGGGTAGATAATGAGATAAATATGTATCAAAGTGTTGAATCATGTGTTTATTATGTTTAAAGTGATTTCTAAACAATTTTTGGCATAAAAGATTCAATAAGAGTTCAACCCAAAAAACTAGTGTTACTATCTTGAGCTAGGTGTTTGTTTAGTTGAATCCGATGGATTCTATTGCGTATAATGTATTCTAAATATTTTTAATGGGTGATTATGCATAGAATAAATTTTTGGGAGTGAGTAAATTTCAATTTGAATGAATGTACAACTGGAACAATAAGTGAATGATCAATGCAAACTAGCTTAGTTTAGCTCTTGTTTGATTCATCGATATAGGTGTAGTGCTGTGTTTTTCTCTTAATTCATGTTGTGTGATGATGTATGCTGCTTTTGGATCTGAATATTATGATATTTTGATGTTAAAGAGGGTTGCAAATCATGGGAATGATGCCACAAGACAAGGGAAGAAAGGGGGAAGGATCAACACTTAACCAAAATTCGAAGGGAAATACAAAGTGCGACGCGTGATCCACTTCACACGTGGGTGTTTCATGCTAATTATACTCCTACGCAAACTTGACTTACCCTTATGCTACATATACATGTTGTATAACATTTTTACACATCTTTTAGCATATTTTGGAGATCAAAGGGCTGCTACAACTTCTTCATTAGGTTTTTATTATTTTTATTTAGTTCATTCATGTTTTTATTCATTAATTACCACATTGTGATTACGAATATGACTATGTGTGGCTAAATGCCCTTTTTCGGGGTTAAAACCAAAGACATGATTACTTTTGTTTTAGATTAAGTTCATTAATTTTGCTTATCGTTATTGGTTGTGTGTTCATCTTTGATTTAACTATTTTTAGGATTGACAAACCTTAGAATACATCAGTTGTCTACCTTTTGAACTCGGGAGAGGGAACAGGGGATAGAACATGGAGATGAATAAAGTATGGTTTTATTCTTTTATAAAATAAAGAATTGAAATTAGCACCTAGGACAGGGATATACTTAGGAGCCGTACTTGATTCAAATGTAGGATGATAGCTTAAATAACCTAATTGGATAATTACATCCCCTCTCAACGATGTAACTGTAAGGTTTGATTTAGGTAAAGCATTAGAGGTTGGGAAACCATAATCATGCAATTAACCCTACGAATCTACAACTAAGATAAGCGAATTAATGAATGAAATCAATACATAGTATGAGTGTGAAAGTGCTTTAACCCTGGGTTTTCTCCTATTGATTGTTTTAAGATCTTTACTTTTCGTATTGTTTATTTTAATTACAATTAAAATTTCCATACTCTCTATTTGGTAACTCTTGCTCCAACTTAATCTAAATGTGAAATGAAATAGACCCATTGCTAAATCAAGTCTCTGTTGGATCGATACTTGGCTTCTTGAAGGCTTAGACCATGTACACTTGCGTGTGCGCTTAGGAGCTGTTAGAACCTATGATATAAGACATCATAGCAGAAAAGAAAAACTATGCATCAGTACTTTGAATGTACTAGTAT
>NW_025863193.1:0-1244 GCF_002878395.1 Capsicum annuum
TCATCATCCAAAACTCTGAATATTGGTTCTTCTGTACATTTAGAAGACATTCCTGAAAATCATCCATTATACAAACAACTGCAATCTTATCTATCAGATCAACAAAAAACTACAGATTCTTTTGTGTCCATAGTTCAAGAAAATTCTGAAGATAATCCTTCATATGAAAAACTGGATGCTAGAGAACTTATATTATATATTGAAAATCAGCATATTCCCGGACAAGAAAATTCTGAAGAAACATGGAGACTACTCAAAAATTACCTTACTGCCAACGTATATTTTACTGGCGAATCATACAAAACTCGAAATTATTATGAACATATATTAGTGCAAACCTTCAGTGCAACCTTTGATCACAGCCCCCTCGGAGAAACTACCCCTGGAGTTCATGGATACTTCAAAATGGTAATTAAAAAACTTATTCCTATTGAAGAATGGGGAATTTTGTAAATGACTCAACGATCTATGCCAATGGGACCAATGGGCCAAACACTTGCCAATTTCACTTACTGGAATTATATTAAAGCCTTTTCTCAAGTATTATATTATAATAATTATAAGCACAAACACACTTGGTTCATAAAAATTTGTGCTAAAGTATTTGAAAAACCCATCTCAAACTGGTTTATTCAATGGTGGTCTCAACATGGACCTACGGTCAAAATATTACCTCCAGAATATTCTTCTTTATATTACTCATGGAAAAAGTCCTCTCCTTTCTTAACCGAATTATATCTTTCAGATCATATTTGTAAAATCCATACTATTGATCAAATGTATTTCTATATAGAATTCTCTATCCCTTGGATCCATCGTTGGTCCATAGAAATAGGCTATGACACTCAACAAATTCCTGCCTTATACCGAACATTTTATTGTAATTTCTGGGATAAATTGCTTCAGAAAAATCCAGAGACTAAACTCACCTAAGGTCATGACCAACGGGAGGAAATAGTCAAGAAAATTGCTGAATATGAAAATAGTCCCAAAAATTCAATTTTGGTGGAAGAAAAGAGTCTTAACTATGTTTTTCGAAGAATATCTGCACATGGCGGCAATAAAATGTAAATGATAGAAGAATATTTATCAGACGTCAGAGATAAATTACTTCAAACTGTTGAGAAAAATTCAGACATATCAATGAATAGTACCGAAACAAATACTGAAGATATTACTGATTCACAACCTCCGAAAATTCTGATAGAAGAAGAAGAAATTGAAAAAGCTGAAGCATTCATCAA
>NW_025863194.1:0-1646 GCF_002878395.1 Capsicum annuum
TTCACAATCATTACATTTATCAGCCTGATTGAGTTCACTATCAGAATCAAGTAATTCAAAATCATTTTCAGATGTAGAATCAGATTCAGAACCAGAAGTATATAACAAATTATAGACTTGGTCATGAACTTCTTCAGAAAGTCCTAAGGACTTGAGTTTTGTAATTTGTAGTTTGGAGCTATATGACCATACTGGTTGCACTTATAGCACTTAATTTTGGCTAACTCTCTTTTAGATCTATTTTTCGTGAATCTGGTAGACTTACAGAAGGATTTTCTAGTTTCACGTTCTTCTGTGGTTCTATGCCTAGAACGTTTATTTCTAAAGGATTTATTAGGCTTGGAATATCTTTGGGTTTTTCGAGCTAAGGGTTTATCCATATCAAATTGTTCACAAAAGTCTCCTAATTGAGATTTTTCTCTGAGTTTGTTGAGCTTAATTTGTCTGGCTAATTTTAACTCGTTGCAAAGGGTAAGCCTTCCTGAGTACAAGCTACAATAAGCTGACCATAAGTTTTTTCTGAATACTGGACTTCGCCATAAGATCCTCTGAGTGATTTTCTAACTCTTTCAGCAAATAAAGGTGGAAGGCCATCAATAAATTTAGCTTTTCAATGGTCATACTTACTTTCGGGTAAATCTATAACCCTACTAAGAAAGGCATCTTTATACCATCTAAATTCTCCTAAGTGTTTGCATTTTAAACCATTAAGAAGAGTTCTAATGTTTTCATACTGGTTCGTAAATCTTCCACCAAAATGTTCAATAATAGTAAGCATAAGTGTATAGACAGCATCTGATCGACCTGCCCGAAGTGGTCAACCTAGATTATCTTTTCCAGGTTTATCATTGGTGGCATTAAAAATAGCCTCGCGTTTATCGTCATCTAGGAAATTATCCCACCAGCCTCGAAGTTGGCCAGTAAATCCCGCAACAATCATTTTACAAATTGTTGAGTCAGTACGATTGGCCCGATTTTCTGGTGAAGCAGTAGTTGTGGCAATAGTAGCATACATGGACATCCGATGGATAAGAATAGAGATTTGTCGATCAGATAATCCGTCAATATTCCATTCATAAATAGCTTCTCCACTATAAGAAGTATTTGTTTGGTTCCATTCTCTTTCTTCTATGAGAACATCTTGAGGAGTTGGACGTGGATAATATGCAGTAGACATACGAGGAATATCAACGTATTTTTTTCCCAGTTGTTTTTTAATCATACCTTTTAGCTTATTTAACTCGGAAGAGATTACATCTCCAGTGTTTTGAGTAGATTCGATATTATCAGCAAAATTAGACTCGAGATTTTGTACAAAATCATCAGAAATATTAAGAGGTTGAATGTTCAAACGAGAGAATTTTTTGTCTAAGAGTTTTTCTAATTGGTCTAATTGAGAAACTTTGTCAAATCCTTCTATTTCAGGAGGTCTTTGGATACAGGGTTTAGATAAAATATATCCTTCTTCGTCTGTGGTTTTGGAAATAGAAGGAATGTTAGAGGAATTCATCTGGGTGCTAAGTTTGTTAACTAACTCAATTAATTCGTCAAGTTTTTTTTATCAAGAGAGGAAATATGCTCTCCTAAAACCTTAACATAAAGACTCAAATAATTATTTTGGGCGATAAGGTTATTTATTTCAGAAA
>NW_025863195.1:0-1784 GCF_002878395.1 Capsicum annuum
ATTTAGGATTTCTTATAATCCTTTTACCGTATTTTCTTTTTTTTTTTCTTTTTTCTTTGTTAAGTGGAGGATTTGAGGGGATTACATAGTAAAAAAAAAGTATAAAATAGTAAGGAGAAAATTAAGAATTTATTATCAATCCTTTATTTAAGAAAATAGATGAGGGAGAAAGATAAATTCAAATATTTAAGGGAGATTTTAATTGATATATATATATATATATAATATTAAAAGTGTGAAGACTTTTAGAAAAGTGATTTGAACTTTTTGCCCTTCATTAAAACATCCCGCAATAGACAAAATCGTCATTTCACTTGTTTTAAAAAATAATTATCATTAAATTATTATTCAAATATTTAGGATATAAAAAGAAAAATAATAAAGAATCACTCAATTAAAAGGAATTAAATATAATATGGCAAATTTTTAATTAGGAATCCTACACAACTTCGTAGGGAAAAAATTTTCCATGAAAAGGAAAAATGGAAAATTAAGAACCAAACGTTAATTTTTTTTTTTTTTTGTTAAGAAGAATCAAAAATTATGGTTAAGAAAAAGATAGAAAATAAAAGGTACCAATTTATTAATGAAAATATTTAATTTATTAATGGAAAAATTTTAGGAACCAAAATATACTTTTTTAAAAAACATATGTATGTAAAGAAAAAAATATATTTTTATTTACATAAAAATTCATAATATTTAACACTTCTAAATAAAACAGAATTTTACCTTATATAAAAAAAGAATGTCTAAAATTCTATTTAAGTAGTTATTTGATCAAATGTTTCTAGAAAATATCTTATACTTCCATATTTTGTTTCTTATTCTTCGTTTTGTTTTGATTTTGCTTGATGATTAATTAACGTTTTCTTCTTGGATTCTTTAAGCTTTTCTAGTCTTCTTTGTTATATAAAGCTCCTTTTAAATTTTAGCTTATATGAAATTATTTTAATTGTAAATAAATCATAAGATTTAACATATCATCATTATGTTTATTCATATACTTCAATTATTTTTTTATTATTTTTGGATATAGGTTCCAATTGTTATCATACATACAAAATATGATCAAACACTCGTCCAGAGCTAATTTTAGTTTCTATTGTCAATTAAAAGAACTTTCTCTAATAAATGATGTTTTACAACTTACAAGCATGTTTTTTATTCAAAATTTAGACATACCCCTTTTTTACTATCTATTTTTTTCTTTTTTCTTTGTATATAAGCAAAAGTTAGAGTCTTTTCATGAATTTATTTATTTTAAAGTTAATGGATATTTTTTAATAATTTTATTTTTTGTATGTTCTTTTATTGATTGACTTGAGATATACGTATAGAACACATTTCAAGCATTTACAAATATAAAAATTAATTATGACACTAATATTTAGAGCTTATATGTACTAAATCTTTTATATTCATTGTTTACGAAAAGTAAATATATATTTTTGATAAGTAATAGCTTTTTAATAAAAAAAGTAAATATATGTAAACATGGCTAATCATAAGTATCCCTTTTAAATACAGTTAGTTTTACTTATTTTTTTTTCCTTGGGCCATTTAATTAAATAGTAAAAGATAGCATATAAATTTGAAAAAAAAAAAAGCAACACATCTTGAAAAAAAAAAGTAAACAAAAAGATAAAAAAAAATTATGAGTTTATATTGGAATCCATATTATTTAAGTATTGATAGATAGTTTACGAAATAAAAGTAAAAATCTATTATATTTAAATAATTTATTTTTTAAAGAAAATGTTTTGGACTTCTAAATCAATTAG
>NW_025863196.1:0-1156 GCF_002878395.1 Capsicum annuum
CTTTATTTCAGCTATCATCAACTCAAAGTTAGGGAGTGTGACATCCCAAAAACTACTTTCCGAACTTGTTATGGCCATTTTGAGTTTCTTGTTATGTCTTTTGGGTTAACTAATTCCCCAGTATCTTTCATGGACCTCATGAATTGAGTGTTCAGACCATATCTGGATATGTTTGTCATAGTGTTTATCGATGATATACTAGTGTACTCCCGAAGTGAGGATCAACATTCTAATCATCTTCGAACTGTCTTACAAACCCTTAGATATCACAAGTTGTTTGCCAAGTTCAGTAAGTGTGAATTTTGGCTAAGGTCAGTTGCTTTTCTGGGTCATATCATTTCTAACGAGGGTATTAGAGTTGATCCCCAAAAGACCGAAGCTATTAGAAATTGGCCTAGACCTATTTCTCTGACTGATATCTGAAGTTTCTTGGGTTTAGCTGGCTATTACCGCTATTTTGTTGAGGGTTTATCCTCTATAGCATCTCCTATGACTCGGTTGACCCAAAAGAAAGTGAAGTTCTTGTGGTTCGAATCTTGTGAGAAAAGTTTTCAGGAGTTGAAGACTGGACTCACTTCAGCCCCTATTTTGACTTTGCCTGATGGTGTTGATGGTTTTGTGGTGTACTGTGATGCTTCGAGAGTTGGGTTGGGTTATGTATTGATGTAGAAGGGTAAGGTGATAGCTTATGCTTCTAAACAGTTGAAACCCCATGAGAAAAATCACCCCACCCATGACCTTGAGTTGGCTGCTATTATGTTTGCTTTAAAAATCTAGAGACACTATTTATATGGTGTCCATGTTGATGTTTTCACTGATCATAAGAGTCTGCAGTATGTGTTTACCCAGAGAGAATTGAATCTTAGGCAGAGACGATGGTTAGAATTATTAAAAGACTATGATATGAGAGTGTCGTACCATCCAGGCAAGGCCAATGTTGTGGCGGATACCCTAAGTAGAGTGTGCATGGGTAGTGTTTTGCATGTGGTAGAAGGTAAGAAAGAGTTGGCTCGTGATGTATATCGTTTGGCTAGATTGGGGGTTAGGTTGTTTGACTCTACTGAAGGTAGTATAGGGGTTCAGAGTAGTTCTGAATCCTCCTTGGTTTTGGAAGTAAAGGAAAAGTAATACTTAGATGCTAGTTTGGTCAGACTGA
>NW_025863197.1:0-4729 GCF_002878395.1 Capsicum annuum
ATCGGGGAATTGAATTGGATCCCTTAAAAATCAAAGCCATTCAGGATTTGCCCCCGCTCAAGAATAGAATGGAGGTGATGAGTTTGCTTGGTAGACTGAACTACATTAGCAGGTTTATTACTCAACTCACAATCACTTGTGAGCCCATATTTACGTTGCTGAAAAAGAGTGCTGCAATAAAATGGACTGAAGAATATCAGGAAGCATTCGATCGAATCAAAAGATATTTGTCAAATCCGCCCATGCTGGTACCCCCGGAGCCTGGTAGGCATTTGATCTTATATTTATCAGTCATGGACAATTCTTTTGGTTGTGTCCTGGGTCAACATGATGTTACGGGCAAAAAGGAGCAAGCTATTTATTATCTTAGCAAGAAGTTCACTACTTATGAGGACATGTATACTCTTCTTGAAAGGACGTGTTGTGCCTTAACTTGGGTAGCACAGAAGTTGAAGCATTATCTCTCATCATATACTACTTATCTCATCTCCCACATGGATCCTTTGAAGTATATCTTTCAGAAGCCTATGCCAATGGGTCGATTGGCAAAATGGCAAATATTGCTTACCGAATTCTACATTGTATATGTGACTCGAACCGCCATGAAAGCCCAAGACTTGACAGATCATCTTGCTGAGAATCCCATCGATGAAGAGTACGAGCCATTAAAGACATATTTTCCTGACGAAGAAGTGTCGTGTGTTGATGAAGTTGTTATAGATGCTGATCCAGGTTGGAGGTTATTTTTCGATGAAGCTGTTAATATGAAAGTAGTCAGAATAGGTGCGGTTCTTATCTCTGAATCGGGACAACATTTCTCGGTAATAGCACAACTTCGATTCTACTGTACTAACAATATGGCGGAGTATGAAGCCTGCATTCTTGGTTTGAGGTTAGCTGTTGATATGGGAGTCCAAGAATTATTGGTGTTGGGAGATTTGGATTTGCTCGTCCATCAAATTCAAGGCGATTGGGAGACGCGAGATTTGAAGCTCATCCCGTATCGACTATGCTTCCAGGAGCTATGTCAACGGTTTGTGTTAGTAAAATTTAGGCATATTCCAAGGATTCATAATGAAATACAGAGTTGTGATCAGTATGCTTACTGTAATGCGGTTGAAGAAGAGCTTGATGGAGAACCTTGGTTCTTGGATATCAAGCGGTACATTCAGTCAGGAGAATACCCAGCATATGCCACCAACGATCAAAAGAGGAATATTAGGCGTTTGGCTAGTAGATTTTTCTTAAGTGAGGGAATCTTGTATAAGAAAACCCCAGATCTCGGACTTTTGAGGTGTGTAGATGCAAGAGAAGCCTCGGCAATCATGGTTGAAATACACTCTGGAGTATGCGGGTCGCATATGAACGATCATGTCTTGTCAAAGAAGATTCTTCGAGCAGGTTATTACTGGCTTACTATGGAAAGGGATTTTATTCAATTTGTTCGAAAGTTTCATCAATGTCAGGTACACGGTGATCTGATACATTCTCCTCCTGTTGAGTTGCATGCAATAGCCGCTCCATGGCCGTTCGTGGCTTGGGGAATGGATGTGATTAGACCGATTGAGCCGAAGGCATCAAATGGGAATAGATTCATTTTGGTAGCCATTGAGAAGTCAGTGACAAAGAAGGCTGTGGTGGACTTTGTTCATGCCAATATCATTTGTAGATTTGGAATTCCTAAGATGATCATTACAGACAATGATGCCAATCTCAATAGTCATTTGATGCAAGAAGTATGTCAACAGTTTAAGATCGCGGATCGAAATTCTACTCCATATCGCCCAAAGGCCAATGGTGCTGTAGAAGCCGCCAATAAGAATATAAAAAAGATACTGCGAAAGATGGTACAAGGGTCTAGACAGTGGCATGAAAAGTTGTCGTTTGCATTGTTAGGTTATCGCACCACTGTTCGCACTTTAATAGGGGTAACTCCATATTTATTGGTGTATGGGACAGAAACAGTCATCCCTGTAGAAGTTAAAATTCCCTCTCTTCGAGTCATTGTAGATGCAGAGATTGATAATGACGAATGGGTAAAAACCCGAATGGAATATTTGAGTTTGATTGAGAAAAAAAGGCTAACGTCTGTGTGTCATGGCCAGTTGTATCAGAGAAGAATGGCTCGAGCGTATAACAAAAAGGTCCGTCCCAAGAATTTTGAAGTTGGTCAGTTGGTATTGAGACGTATCCTTCCCCACCAGGTTGAAGTGAAAGGCAAGTTCTCCCCTAACTGGCAAGGTTCCTTCGTTGTGAAGAAAGTGTTGCCCAATGGAGCCTTATATTTGACAGATATTGAAGGTAAAATGGCAGAAATGGCTATCAATGCTGATGCGGTCAAAAGATACTATGTATTATATTTGATCCTTTGTTGATTTTATTGCATGTTTAGTACTTACATTTTTAAAGATTGGTATGATGAAGACATTTTATTCTTCTATCCAAATATTGTGTCATCCCTTGTTTACCCATTTGAGCTTCATTTTATTTTTCTTTCATATCCCTCTTTTGGAACCAAAATAGAGTCAAAGATAAATGTCGAGGAAATGAGAATAAAAGAAAGATTTTGAAAATTAAAAAAAAAATCAAAATCAAATCAGAACAAAGAACAAGCTGATGGAACTACGTCCAGCCTGATTCTCCTCTCTCGGGAGTGAGATACGTAGGCTGCCCTATTTCGGGCTCGGTCCAACCAAATAAAGATTTAAGATTCACCCAGTCAACAAAATTAGGGCATGAGTTAATGGGTTACTTGAGTCGATTCCAAAAATTGTAAGTCCCACCCCCACTTTAAGTATCGTTTGAGCCTCTTACCATCTTTTCTAACCTTAACCAAAATCCAAGTTACAACCAAAGAAAGTCCTTCAGATCAATTTTTGATAATGTTAAGGCTAAGCATGCAATGGATATGATGATACATTGTGAAGTACCGCTTGTCTCCCTCAGCATAAGAAATCAGGAAAGAAATACAAAAATGAGAGAGTCTTATTGGTGAAAACCCCCGTGGGCATCATAAGGCGATGGTGAGTTGAGAGAAAATGAAAATGAGAGAGTCTTATTGGTGAAAATCCTCGTGGGCATCATAAGGCGATGGTGAGTTGAGAGAAAATGAAAATGAGAGAGTCTTATTGGTGAAAATCCTCGTGGGCATCATAAGGCGATGGTGAGTTGAGAGAAAATGAAAATGAGAGAGTCTTATTGGTGAAAACCCTTGCAGGCACCATAAGGCGATGGTGAGTGGAGAAAAATAAAAATGACAGAGTCTTATTGGTGAAAACCCTCACGGGCACCGTAAGACGATGGAGAGTTCAAGAGAAAAGTGAAAAGTGAAAAGAAAGAGATTTGTTGGAGAAAGTCATTTAAGATGTCGACAATCGAATGTGATGAATGAGTCCAATGGATTTGAAGAAGTGGCTCAGCGGCAAAGGCACAAACTCAACAACAAATAGGGAGTTTGGATAGGGAGATCAGGCAGCTCAATCCAAAATGCATGTCATACTCATTGGAGTTTGTTGCGTATTCAGATAAGTTTTCTTTTTGAATCTGGGACATTGCCCTTTTCTTTCATTTACATATTCATGCTTTTTGTCTTTCTTATGTTATTTATCAAAATAAAAGTCACCATTATTTCTTTACATTTTAAGTCAAGTCTGTGTCAACACAAGCAAGAAAGGATTTCAAAATTTACTACCAGTCTTTCCAATTATAAGAGGAGAAGCCAAGGAACAGCCCAGGAAAGAAATATGATCGTAATTCAACATAAAGCAAAGGAAGTCTATCAACCGACAGGCTATTGGATACGTGAAAGCATTCAGATTTAGAAAAAGAGTGCCCCTCAAGGGCATGGTAAAATGGAAACCCATTGTTTGAGTCAGAACTTATGAAAAAATGAGATTTTACTTTATGTTCAGGACCCTCCTAAAAAATGGGATTTTACTTTATGTTCAGGACCCTACTGAAAAATGGGATTTTACTTTCTGTTCAGGACCCTCCTGAAAAATGGTATTTTACTTTATGTTCAGGACCCTCCTGAAAAATGGAATTTTACTTCTGTTCAGGACCCTCCTGAAAAATAGGATTTTACTTTCTGTTCAGGACCCTCCTGAAAAATGGGATTTTACTTTCTGTTCAGGACCCTCCTGAAAAATAGAATTTTACTTTATGATCAGGACCCTCTTGAAAAATGGGATTTTTACTTTCTGTTCAGGACCCTCCTTGAAAATAGGATTTTACTTTCTGTTCAGGACCCTCCTGAAAAATGGGATTTTACTTTCTGTTCAGGACCCTCCTGAATAATGGGATTTTATTTTATGATTAGGACCCTCTTGAAAAATGGGATTTTTACTTTCTGTTTAGGATCCTCTTGGAAAATGAGATTTTACTTTTGTTCAGGACCCTCCTGAAAAATGAGATTTTACTTTCTGTTCAGGACCTTCCTGAAAAATAGGATTTTACTTTATGTTCAGGACCATCCTAAAAAAATAGGATTTTACTTTATGATCAGGACTCTCCTAAAAAATGGGATTTTACTTTATGTTCAGGACCCTCCCAAAAAATGGGATTTTACTTCTGTTCAGGACCCTCCTGAAAAATAGGATTTTACTTTATGTTTAGGACCCTCCTGAAAAATGGGATTTTACTTTATGTTCAGGACCCTCCTGAAAAAATGAGATTTTTACTTTATGTTCAGGACCCTCCTGAAAAATGGGATTTTACTTTCTGTTCAGGA
>NW_025863198.1:0-2463 GCF_002878395.1 Capsicum annuum
TAGATAGTCTAGAATATATATATATATATATATTCTAGACTATCTATTGTTGATTCTAAATTTGATATTTCTTCTTTTTGTGCATTTATTAAGTTTTTGCTAACACCAGCAATTATGTTATACTGTAGTCTTTCTATCCTTATTTTTAATTATTTACGTTTTTCATATATTATTTGTTTTAATTCTTTATATTTTTATAATTTCTGTACCTTATTCATCTAAATAATATTTATATTATTTTGGTGGATATCTAAATCTAATTTTATCATAATTAATAAATTAATCAAATAAATCCAAATATATACTACTTCCGTAACTTTAATTAGTATAGGCTCTGATACCATTTGTAGGGGCGTGCGGATAGCTTAGGTAATAAATAGATCTATTATAGCGATTTCTTCTATTGTTATTATTTTATCCCATATCTGTATTTTTATATTTTTAGCTTTATATGTAATTAAGCTTCCTTCATTATTAAATTCTTTGACTACTATTGGTTTTTTTAATTTATTCCATTTACTTTCTGGTAAACAGTTGTATCTATATAAGTTTGTTTCAGCTCCTGTATCCATCATAGAGACACCCTTTTGGCGGCGGTATTTAATGAATTCTACAAATTTAGCATATCCCTTTGATTTCTTGGCTTCATCATTTGGCGACTGCTTTTTGTCACATTTTCGATCCAAAATTTTCAAATAAAAAAAAAATACAATTAATTATTAAAATGAGAGAATTTATTATCAATTATTGATTATATATAATGTATATTAAATCTTTAAAGCTATCAATTAAAACAAAATAAAGAAAGACATTATGAATGATAATAATTATTGTAAGACGATGAATTAAATCAAAACCATCAAATTAAAAAGAAAATCTATAGGTAGAAGAAGCTTATGTTGCTTGAATATAATTCTAGAAACTCTTTTTGGTATAAATGTAAAATTCTGATTGATTTAAGTGTTAGTATTATGAGTTCTTATCTAAATATCGTGAAGCTTATGTTGCTTGAACAGAATTCTAGAAATTCTTTTTGGTATAATGTAAAATTCTAATTGATTAAAAGTGTTAAATATTATGCTTTCTTATCTAAAATATCATAAATAAAAGAAAAATAGTTAATAGATTATGCATGAAAAAGCATGTTATTTTGATAATTTATACAACAATTATAATTCTACAATAAGTAAAAATCGTAAACGCATATATAGTGGCGGAGCCAGGATTGACATCAATAATTTGGTCAAAAGGCGCCCATAATACTATTTATGGCTCAAAATGCCCCTTCCCCAAATAAATATATTATTTTTTTCCTTTTAAGAAAAAAAAAATCTTTTTCTAATAGTAATTTAGTTTTCAGCAAATGCTTATCCTACTTGAATTTGAAAAAATTACGAAATAATAATATTTCCCACATTATTAGGGATTTTTATCATTAGCTAAATGAAAATTAATGATGTAATTCTAATCTATAATCTATATTTATAAAAAATCTATAATCCATATCTATAGTATATTAAAAGTGTGAAAATCCTTAGAAAAGTGATTTAAATATTTTGTCCTTCATTAAAAATATTTGCTTTAGACAAAATTATCTTTTTACTTATTTTTTATATTCTTATAAAATTAAATATTACATAAAAATTAGGCAAAACCTTTTTTCAATTACAATAGGCTTGACCCACAAAAAAGGGGCAAAAACTTACGTCCAAACAAAATAGGCAAAAAGAAAAAGACATTTCTTTTCATATTTTAAGGAAAAGGATTCTTAATTTTCCTTTCATATCTTAAGGACTTCATTCGTTTGGGTGAAAATTAGTGGTATACTTTTCATTAAGCTTTCTTTTCAAATTTTAACGCTTAGAACCCAGATTTGTGATTTAACATTTTCTTTTCTAAATAATTAGTGATTTAAAATAGCTTATATTGAAATATTCCATATTTAAAATGTTAAGTCGGGCATCCTAATATTAAGTACACTAATATTACTTGCAAAATTTCCTGCCCAATTAAATTTCTTCAATGTTAATTTTTTCTACTTCTATAAATTTCATCAAATCAATCAATCGTCCAATTGAAATCATGCGTTACTTCTCTGCATCACACAATTCTTCTATAGGTAATTTAACTTTTTCTCATCATACGAGTTATTTTTTTTTGGAGATTACTAACTCTATATCTCAACCAAGAATTGGACTACGAGTTTTCCAACCTTTATTATTTGTAATTATTGCTTTCTGTTTATCTGAGTTATTTGGTTTAATAATTAATTTTTTGTATTAAAAAATTATTCTTGTCGGTATTGTATGCTAGGACCATTTTACATTCTTACCCTAATCGACTATAATCAATCTGTCAATCTATTGCTTTGAATTGAGGATATGCATCTATACAAATTTCATAATTATCAACTAATTTATGAAATAGATTTAGTATATATATAATGAATCTATTTTTCTTTGT
>NW_025863199.1:0-2724 GCF_002878395.1 Capsicum annuum
GTTATTGTACAGGAGTCATGTGTGGGCGGGGGTTTGTCCCGACCCTAGTTATGTCATGTATATCCTAGAGGCTTTGTAGACATAAGGAAGGGTAAAGTCATGGAAGTTTATATAGTGATGTTATAATTGTATATGTGGTGGCCCCGACGGCCAAGTATTATATATATATATTTGTGCGTGTTGTGCTGATACAGGTAATTAGACCCTTCTATATGCAACGAAGTACTGTCCAAATTTTTGGTGACATGTAAGTGAAAGTACAGGTATTTGAACGGGTTCTCCCGGACCTTTTCGGCTTCGGGTCCCAGTCTGGCCCGATGGGATTTTGGGGCGTGACAAAAAGTGGTATCAGAGAGGTTCGTCCTAGTGATTCTACAAATCCATGTCTACGTAGAGTCTTATTTATCGGTGTGTTGTGCACCACATCTATAAATAGGAGGCTATGGACATTTAGGTAATTGTTTCTTTTCTTCAGATCATAGATCGTGCCATAGAGTTTATATAGCAAACGAAGTCATAGTTGGCCACTGAATCCATTTGTTTCTTTTATTACAGTAAGAATGCCGGATACCGGAAGTAAGAATACCGGCGAGCGGGTAGACGTGGCTAAGAATACCGGCGAGCGGGTAGACGTGGCTGTCGGAGAAGGGACTAGTAAGTCACCACCTGTACAAGTTAATCAGAGTGAAGCTCAAGTTGAGCGGGTATCTGAAATGTCTTCCACTCCAGATGAAATAAGGGGGAGGTGAACCACATTCACAGAACCACTTGTTAATGCTGCTGATCAGGATATGAGGGATGCAGTACAATTGTTGACCCAGATTATTGCCGGTCAAGTCCAAGGGCAAGCTATTCCTGCCGCGGGTCCTAGCAGTACTGATAGGGCGGCTAGTCTTCGGACGTAAGATTTTCTTAAGATGGATACGCCTACTTTTACCAGATCCGATCTTAACAAAGATCTGCAGGACTTTATTAATCAGATCCAAAGGGCCCTAGAGGTGATGCATGTATCGGGCAGAGAGATAGTGGAGTTAGCCGCGTATAGATTTAAAGGTGAGGCTATATATTGGTATGAAGACTGGAAACGGTCAAAGGGCATTGATGCACCCCCAGATACTTGGAAAGAGTTCAAAGAGGCATTTATTGATCATTATCTTCCATATGAGACTCGTCAGGCCCGTGCGGATCAGTTCTTAAATCTTCGACAGGGTAATATAAGTGTGAGGGAGTATAGTCTTCGATTTAATTCCTTGTCCAGATATGCTCCTAATGTTATAGTTACTATGGATGACAGAGTTCATCGGTATGTGGATGGATTGAATCCGTATTTGGTTAGGGATTGTACTATTGCTGCTCTGAATAAAGACATGGATATAGCTAGGATCCAAGCATTTGCACAGAAAATGGAAGACCAGAGGCAAAGAAAAAGAACATAGGAATTTGAAAACGGATCTTCTAAGAGGGCCAGAACTACAGGGCAGTTTATGGCGCCCAGGGAGGTTTTAGACCTCAATTTTCTGCTAGACCACCTAGGCCATTATTTTCTTATTCTGCAGCTAGTGCTCCACCACAACATTAGGGGTTCAGAGGCAGTCAATTTGGGCAAAGAAGTGAGGGTCATACTTCGCGATCAGTGGGTTATCATGGGCAATGGAACATGAGCCAATCGAGACCTTCTCGAGAGCTATGTAATCGATGTGGAAAGCATCATATGGGCGTATGTCGAATGGGAACAAATGTTTGTTTTTGGTGCGGTATGATGGGGCATATGATGAGAGAATACCCACGAAGGGGCGCAGGTGGCGTAGCACGACCTTCGGGATCAGCTGTTGCATCATCGTCACTGGTATCTTATTCTGGTAGAGGCGCACAACCTGTGGGTCATGCTAGAAATGAAAAAAAGAGTCGTCAGTTCCAGCAGGACTCAGAATCGCACTTATGCTTTAGCGGATCGACAGAATCTAGAGGCTTCCCCAGATGTGGTTACGGGTATGTTGCCCATATTTTCATTTGATGTATATGCTCTAATTGATCCGGGTTCTACATTATCATATGTTACTCCTTTGGTTGCTGGAAAGTTCAAAAGAACCCCCGAATTGTTAGATAAGCCGTTGGAAGTGTCTACCCCGTTTGGGGAATCTATTATTGCTAGAAAAGTTTATAAAGATTGTGTAGTAACTGTGTGTGGTCGAGACACGATGGCCAATCTTGTGGAACTAGAAATGGTAGATTTTGATGTTATAATGGGTATGGATTGGTTGGCGTCTTGTTATGCCAAAATTGACTGTTGTACGAAAAAGATGTATTTACATTTTCCTAATGAAGCAATTATTGAATGGCAAGGTAAGATTGGCGCACCAAGAGGTAGATTTATTTCTTATTTCAAAGTGAGAAAAATGATCTCCAAGGGCTACATATGTCATTTAGTTAGAGTAAAGGATACGGAATCGGAATCACCAGATCTTCACACTGTACCAGTAGTAAGTGAATTTCTTGATGTATTCCCTGAAGATCTTCCAGGTTTACCTCTTGAACGAGAAGTAGAATTTAGTATTGATGTGATACCAGGCACTAAGCCAATCTCAATTCCTCCGTATAGGATGGCCCCGGCAGAATTACGAGAATTGAAAGAGCAATTGAAAGATTTGCTAGAAAAGGGGTTCATTAGGCCTAGTATTTCCCCAAGGGGAAATACTAGGCCTAATGAACCCCTTTTCTAGCAAA
>NW_025863200.1:0-2111 GCF_002878395.1 Capsicum annuum
CTTGCACATCATGTGTTTAAAATAAGCCAAAAAAGGGCACGTGATCACTAGCCAGCACCTTTCTGGTAATTTTACTAACAAAAATCAAATTAAAAGGAAAGTTTTGCTAGACTTAATACAGATGATAGAGTAATAGACGAGGTTGGTTGAGCAGTTTCATATCCAAAACTATTACAGGACGATGAATAAGCTACAGTAACTGAAGAGGTTGCTTTGTGTGATTGAAAGCTAGAGAAAAAATTAGGATTACCTATCATAAGACATATTTTATATCACCTGACAACGGTACTAACTAAAGAGGATTCCTTCAAGGATTTCTGAGACAGAGAGAATTTGATGAACTCTTCAACTGAAATAAAAATTGTCTTACCCTTCTGATTTGTAGTTATATTTCCTCCTTTCTAATTATTTGAGTTATATTTTCAAACTCAAATCTGTGGCAAGTTCTTCACTAAAGTAAAATAATAACCTATGGTTATAAATAGGGATCTATTTATAAATAGTCATTTGTCTTGATTTCAGACATTAAAATGTGACGCAATGATACAGTGATGCTTCTAATGAACCAAAAGATTTTGTTGACAAATCTTTGCTATGTCAAAACTGATAATAAGAAGTCTGAATGACAAATAGTGACTTAATAGATTTTACTGAGCAAGAGTCAAGGAATTAAGAAATTAAATAGAACAATTTTAAGGGATTAAGTTTCTGAAAAGCTCAACAGTAACAAGAAAAAGGTAAAAGATCAGTAAAAGCTCTTATTACCTCGGAAGAATGATGAATGTTGTATATCGAAATCATTATATCTTCACCAATATTGACCTTGTAATTTTCGGGGAGCACATCAGCTACTTGATCTCTTCTTATTAGAACCTAACAAAAATAGTTCTCCGTAAAATCAGGTTATTAAAAGACAATGAATAACGATAAATTCCGCAAGGAGAAGCATATTGATGAACTTACAGGTGGATGTGGATAAAGTCAGAGAGACTCAATTATGCACCATGTTATGAACTTTAGATTCTTCATGTCTTCATAGGTCTGAGAGCATCCTCCCAAAACTTTGTCAACTTCTTCATGTGCTTTTTCCAAAGCAGAAGGGTCCTGCATTAAGAACATAAAAATATGAGGGAAGAACAGGTTTTCTATAGTCTGCATAGTTTTCGTTATGCACCATGTTATATTGAACACAAGATTATGAATTACATTAGAAAAAAATATGCTAAGAGGATCACCATTCCTTTCTAAAGACACACCAAAATAACATATCAAACAGCGGAACTAGAATGAAACAACTGGATCTCCACCCGTACAGAGGTAAGAGGGCAACAAAACCTGTTATGAATTCCTAAATAGTAGAATAAAGGTTGAAAGTGATGAAAACATGGTAAACATGCATTACAATAGTGACATCAGGCAAAGCGTTTTAATTTTAGAAGATACAAATAATACAATTCTTAGCAAATTTCCAAAAATTATTGTCCTTGGGTAAGAATGGCATTTATTTTAGTTGCTGAGAGCACCATAATACACAACCTTTACACTCTCTTTTTTAAGGTAATTCACCATATATCACAAGCTAAGGCATCTTTTATTCAAATTCAACCTTTACAATCATGTCTCCATAGTGGATGGGGAGGAATTTAACTCAACGTAAATTTCATAAAGACAGATAAACTAGATTGACTACAAATAGCTCTCCTTCTGACAGGACCAAAGAAGGGAAAAGGTTAAAGGAAATCTTTTTCAACTTACACGAATGAATAACAATGTCTGAAAATACAGTGAAGACCAAGCTAAAGGGGTTGCCTTGCATGACTAATTTCTCACCATTGAAGAGCTATACTTTCCATTCAAAAGGTAAAATCTTGACTTTGACATAAATACACAGAAGAACAGAGTTACTTTCTAATGTACTTGTGGTGATAAGTTTTACCTCCAAAAAATCATGTGCAATAGTTTAAATGTAAAAGGGTCCAAAAGGCTAAATTTAAGATGGCAAATACAACAAAAATATGTACCACATAATAGGTGAGGCCTCATGTGGGTGCCACTGGTGATGCGTCTCGTCCTGAAAAGTTATCAAATCCTTAAGGATTGATGAAGAAGCA
>NW_025863201.1:0-1764 GCF_002878395.1 Capsicum annuum
ACTAAATATTTAAAGTAAATCAATTTTATTATTTTAATTGACTTTTATATAGAAAATTAATCTTTTTATTTATTTATTTTAGTTAATTTAAATTTTAAAATTATATTTTTCTTATATAAAAATATTAATATTTAGACTTAACTTTAAATTTTTAAAGTACAAAATTAATAAATTTAATTTAATAAAATAAATTTCTAATGAATATTTTCTTAGAATTTGTGTTGGGTCAATATGTATCAAGTTAAAAAAATTAAAAAAAAAATATATAGTAAAATTTTATTATTGTGAAAGTTAAATATAATGCACTGTCCAATAATGTTTAATAATATCATATTTTGCATATGCAAAATATAGCATCCCATATTTAATTAATATACTACTCCGGTGAGTTATCGATAATTTCTATTGAATATTTTAAAATTATATTAATTTTTATAGTAATAACATAACCAATCGCTCTTAATTAATATTATGAGTCATCTAGGTATTAAAAAAATAAATAATATTTAATGAAAAATAAAATAGACATAAAATGTGAAATTAACTCTTAATGTTTTAAATTAATTCGTTTTTCGAACGATGATTTTACTATATCACTCCTTATTATAAGTCATTTATGTATTAGAAAATTAAGAATAACAAAATGATATGACAACATAAAATATTTGATTGACTATAAAAATTATATTAGTACCACATAAATTGGGACAGGACAGAATAAGATATAAAGCAACATATATTGTTTGAAAATGAAATAAAAAGTACTGTAAATAATACTAATAATTAACAAAAAAAATTTAAAATTGATTGATTTTTGTTGCTTCAATCGTGATTTTAGTGTATCACCCGCAATTAATTATTATAAGTCACTTATGTATTGAAAAAATAATAATATTGAATCCACGATTTTACTATATATATATATATATATACACTATGAGTAAAAATTTTCATGATATTTAAAAATAAAAATAAAAATTACTACATATACTCAAAGGGTAAAAGAGTAAAAACACACAAGAGATAAATGTAGAGAAATCAAGAAACACCAAATGGATTATTAACATTTGTAACATTCAACACATTTCTAAATGTTTTTAAATTCTTGTTGAATCAACATATACGCATAATAAAAATAATAAATAATAATAATTATATTTTACTATATCACCCCTTATTAATTATTATGGTCATTTAAGTATTGTGCCACGTAAGTTGAAATAGAAACAATATTATAAAACACAATGATAAAAAATTTAAATTATTTTAAAAAATATAATTGGCTATCGTCGACACAAAACTCTGGATAAGGAGAGTAGCATATATTATTAAAAAATTACATAAAAAGTATTACAAATTACAATGGTTAACAACTTAAAATATCTAAAAAAAAAATAATATGTTATATATTTCAAAAAAATTACATGAAAAATACTAGAACTCACAATAATTAACAACTTAAAAAATTTAAAAGATATAAAATATTTGATCGACTTTTAAAATTATATTAGTGTCACTAAAATTGGAATAAAATAAAAGTATTATAAATCACAATAATTAAAAACTTAAATTATTTTTACAATATAATTGACAATCAATGCCACAAAAATTTGGACAAGAAAAGTAACGTATATTAATTTGAAAATTACATAAAAAAATTATAAATTACAATAGTTAACAACTTAAATTATCTAAATATATATTAAACTAACATATGTTGAACTCATGCTAAATTACGGATTAATCCTAGAAAACATATGCAAT
>NW_025863202.1:0-1112 GCF_002878395.1 Capsicum annuum
GATTAATTTTGGTTAATACAAAGATATAATACATCACAATTTTAATGCTAATATCGGAGTAAATGAATATTACCACAAAGCATTTAACTAACCATGCAAATTACCTACAAATTGCCCAAGTTATCCGCACTATCCGCACCCCCTACAATACAAATAGAATCATAATTTTAGTATATCACACTTTGAATCTAATAATTTACTATTTTGGAAAATGATTATAGTAAACAATAAGAGTAAATTTAAAACAAATTGATAAATTTTCTCTTAGATTTTCTTAATTGAACAAGCAAAAGTGTCATACTTCCTTTTTTATGAATTGCACTTTATGTGAAACATTTTATTTGGTGTGGTAATGATTTAGAATCACTATTTCATTTGAATTGGGAAATGATTATACTAAATAATAGGAGTAAATTGAAAACCAACTGATAAATTATCTCTTAGATTTTCTGAATTGAACAAGCAAAAGTGTCATAGTTCCTTTTTTAGAAATTGTACTTCACAGTTTCACTTGAAACATTTCATTTGGTTTGGAAACAATTTAGAATCACTTCTTCACTTCTTCATAACTTTCACCTCTGATACCACAACATAACTAACTGGATACTCTTACTACAAATAACACCATAAAAAGGAAACTAAAACAAGAATAGAGAGAACGATGGAGTTGCTAGTTAATTTAAAACCATAAAGCTCTACCTTCCCTAAGTATTGGAACTAATTCACCATTTACATGACTCTCCATCACTTTATCAACACCTTCTTATTACTTCCCTCCTATATACACTGCTGGTAACTCGCATGGTCCTCCGGTACCACTGCTGGTTGATATAATGAGTATCGCATTTTCAGCTATCAGCTTCGCAAAACCTGTTTTTGCCTTTCTTTCCTACGATTACTTTGATGCCTTGGAGGCGTCCCTGATCCACCACGCTGGATCTGCCTGCTGCGGGTGCAACAGATGATCTGTCGGCACTAGTTTGATGTATGGTGTTAATGGGTGTTGGTTTGGGGGGTGAGGTGGGGTTGGGGTTGGGGGTTAGGGGTGGGGTGTGTGTGCGTGTGAGTGGAGATGCAAGACTGGAATATATAGATAGTTACAAGTGAATGAC